>NW_023270454.1:20328958-20478932 GCF_011800145.1 Mirounga leonina
AAAGAAAGAAAGAAAGAAAGAAAGAAAGAAAGAAAGAAAGAAAGAAAAAGAAAAGAAGAGAAAGAAACCTGTTAAGGGAGTGAGAAAAGCAAGATAGGGAAAGAGAACCAGCTAAACAAGATTGTGGCCTCAATTCTAGCATTGGACTGACTCGTGGGAATAGGGATGGGTTTCTAAAGCTCAAATTACAACAAAGACTTGTCCCAAATTTAGTCAAGGGGTTTGAGTTTATATCCCTTTAATCAGTCAGACAAGAGATACTCTGTAATTGAAAGCTATAACTTCCCAGGTGTTTCTGGTGCTGTTTGATCCTTTTCAGCCAAGGGGAGTTGTTCCAAGAAGGTCATAGATAGAAACCATTAGCCATTGCACTGGCAGCCAATAAGGAATTGATGCACCAACTGGAAAATAGGAACTGGAAAGTACATCAACAGCATCTATAAGTATTCTACTTCTTGCACTAATGTTAGATTCACTACAGCTGGGCAGAGTGTTCAAAATTTCTTTTTGGGAGTATTGGGCTTAGTGGACTAAGCTATAGCACAAATGCTACAGTTGGTCTTAAGACTAATAGCTTATATTTATCATCTCCTCTACTACTTATTTTATTTTCCCCTCACCCTTGGCTAGCACTTCTATCATCAAGGTGCCTTCCCTGGTAGTATGACCCAGACCTATATCCTAGAGAGGTCTGAGCTTCTGGTCTCCCTGTTTTTATTTGGTTGTGGTCACTGTGTTTGCAAATTTACATTTAACAGTGGATATAGGAGTAGCAAGAGATGCTCAGTGGATCATATGAATTCAAACACTCCTCCCTGATCCCATTATGGAGCACCAGTAGTCCTACATCCTCATGATATTCAGTTTCCATTACCCCTGCAAGTGTTGTAACTCCTTTTTTGTGCTTTCTGGGCTACTGCCATGAAGAATCTAAATTATCTAGTGTTACTTAAACTATTAAGCTATTGATTTAAAATTATTGAGACTCACCATATGCCTTGATGGAATTTCCCTTTCTCTGGAAACCAGGCCCTCTCAATACATTAAATTTAAAATTTTGGGATGAGAAGTACAAATTTCCACAAGGAATTAGAAGTTGGAGCCACTTGTACTGCTAGCCCTTGGTTGCCAGAATCATGTATTCTTCCAATAGGGGACAAAGAATGATATGATCATAGAAAACAAAACAAAACAACGGAATGATACAATGGTCGTTGGCCTACTCTATATTCCCTATCTTGAAAGATCTCCTATTCTCCAAGATATCATTTCCAAGTTGGTTATTCAGCTATGTCAACAGTCCTGTTCACCACTTTATTAAGCCAGCCAAGCTATTTCTGGGTGGTATATTTTATAACAGGACCACATAGTTATGTGGCCACCACATCACTGTTATGATGTTATGTGGGCTCCAGTGTTGGTAGTAAAGATACTCTGTAAGCTTTTGAAAGGAGTGTTGGCAGAGGCACTGCAGTGAGCTATGTATCTACATCCCAAGAGTAGATACCAGTCTTGGTTAGGAGGAATCACTGATATTTCTTGAATGGGAAGGGTTACATGTAATTAACTTACCATCAGAAGGGCCTATTTGTCTCTTTGAGAAATGGTACTATACCTGGGATTCAACCTCAATATCTCATGATGACAAGATAAATATTCAGCAGGGGCAGTGAATAGATAAGATTTGATGAGAAAAATCCACAGTGTCAGGCCCATGAATATACAATATCTCTGTCACATGGTTACTCCATTCATGAGCTTACTTCATAAATGCTGTGGAAGCTGAGAATAGAAACTGGCTGCTATCTACTGACTGAGTCATCCTGTCACATTGATGTTTAGTCTTCTAGAATGAATAATCTCTGGAGGGAATTAAAAATCTCATGTAAAATCATTCCACTTTGTACCCAATTCTATAGATTTATTCAGATGCCTCTCTCCCAGACCTCCAGGTTCCAACTAATCTTAAAATCTCACCCTTTATAGGTCTCAAAACAATCATCTAAACTATCAGATACTATTAAGTATTACTCTTTCTCTACATACCTACCTCAGGTTTTCTCTCACTCTCCAAGTGGATGGACCATATATACTACCTGAGCTCTGCTCCATTGAGATGATTTCTACACTAATTTGTCCCTAAAGTAAAGGATTATTTTGTACACAAATTTTGGCAAGAGACAGTTTGAGGTTTTACCGAATGCTACAAAGTGGCCATTCTGGTTTTACCAGGTCTTATGCTCATGGTTCTTGAATCCCAATAATTTTCTGGGCAATGTTTCTGAATTGGTGGTCTAAACTTTGTGTATCTATCTAGAATCTATAAATTTCCATAGATTTTCAACTCATTTTATTTTTGATTGGTAAGAAAACCTTTTATATGTACTTTAGTCAGAGCAGCCTGGTTCAGATGAAAATTTGCAGTTTCTAAAGTATTTTTATATATTTATATGATATTTCTAAAATAAATCTATATTGTTTACAGTATAAGATACTAGTTCTTATAGTATCTTATTTATTGTGAACTCTAACTTTTTGATAGCATTTATTTTAGAAGGCATTAAGAAATCAAATAATTCATGTACTTGCTCATTTTTAAATGATACCTGATGAGTTTGAGGCTTCTTTGTTTCTATATTATTTCAAAGAAGTAAATCATTTAAAAATAAAAACTGTTACTAGTGTATATATTTACTGTTTTATTTCAGGCAATTTGGCATGCCTTAAAAAGTGTCATTGTTCAGTTCCATCTAGCCTTTGGTAAGGAAATGGATTCTATAGGAGAGACTAGACTACTTATTTTAGTGAACTCTGATATTTTCCCTTTATATGTTTAATATAAAAGGCACCATACCAAACATATTAAGTCAGATTTTGGTGTTTGAGTGTCCAAAAGTTCTGTTTTGACTATCAACAATTCTTTATTATAGATTTGCAATCATGTGGTTTCCCTTCATGGATTTAAAGAGTTATTGTATTAAGAGTATTGCAGGCACCTGGGTGACTCAGTCAGTTAAGCATTTGCCTTCAGCTCAGGTCATGATCACAGGGTCCTGCATCAATTCCCTCACCTGGGGTCTTGGGACCGAGTCCTGCATCGGGCTCCCTGCTCCATGGGGAGCCTGCTTCTCCCTCTGCCTCTCTCTCTCTCTCTCTGTCTCTCATGAATAAATAAATAAATATTTTTTTAAAAAGAGTACTGAACCAGAACATAGTAATATGAAAAGGTAAAAGTAACAATGATTCATAATTTGTTAATTAGTAAAAAAATATATATTGGGTGGTTTCTGTTAGGAATATGAAATTTTACTCTATGTAGTAACATCTGATTTAAAGATGATGTTAGTAGAAAATCTCAGGATATTTTAACTAATTCAAATGAAATTTGATCTTTTTGGAAGGAAGCAGGTTAAACTTTAGCTACTGGATCAAAAATAGCCTCATTAAATGTGTATCAATTTGCTGAGATAACAATCTTAGTACATGGCCTAATCTCTTCATGTTCGTACAAAATATTTTTGATAATTTGAATTCCTTTGTCTTCTATTTCAATCAATCTGCTTATATCTGTAGTCTTTTGACCATAAGATTCTGGAACAATAGCTAATTTTTTGGTAATTAATCAAGTTAGCATAATATAGGTATATAGTGTAGACTCAAACTAAAAAGGAGCCACTTATGTCAGGGACCAAATGGAGTTGACCAAAGAGGGCACACTAAAGAAAATGAAACTTAACCTTACCTAATATAAGTTGTAGGAATTTACAGATTTCCTCAGAAATCGGTAGATTCCAGCCAATCCCCAAACACTATGTCTATTCACATCTTTTCTGGACCTCCTTGTTCCCCTGACTCAGCTACGCTGATCCAGATAAGGAAGATGACCATTAGGCAACCAATCAGCTGAAAAAGTCAAAATATTTAAAATTTATCCCCTTACTCCTTAGTCTATGAGCAACTCAGAACTCATCATTTTGTAGTCCTGAGTTTCCCAGCCTGCAGGTCAAAACCCTTGCAATAAATTAATCTTACTGCTTTGTTTATTCAGTGTGCAGAGTTGTTTGTTTTAAAGATTTATTTATTTATCTGAGAGAGAGAGCAAGCAAGAGAACATGCACGTGTACATGAGCCAGAGGAGGGGCAGAGGGAGAGAGAATTTCCAGTACACTCCAAGCTGAGGTGGAGCCCCATGCAGGGCTCAATCTCATGACCCTGAGATCATGACCAGAGCTGAAATCAAGAGTCAGACGTTTAACACTGATCCACCCAAGCATCCTCAGAGTTTGGTTTTTGATGTTGATATCTAGAGATCCACAATAATCTAATTGTGCCTAAGGTTGCAGTATATTTTCTATAAAAGTAGGGTTGTTTTTTTTTTAATATTTGTAGTAATGTGTCAGTGAAAATAAAGAAGTATTCTTATAATGAAACCAAGATATCAGAGTTTGGTGCGTTGTAAAGGACATAGGATAGGTGAGAAACTCCTAATAACTGAGTGGCTCCAGTAAACCAAGGTAAATAAAATTTATTTCCCCTCTAGTCATCTACAATTTCCTAGACTATGGGTTTGTCTTTTTTAAAAAATTATTTTTCTTAATAATCCAAGACCACAATGACATATTACCTCACATCTGTTATGAAGGCTATTATTAAAAAAAAAAAAAGGAAGATACCAAATGTTGGTGAAAGTATGGGGGAAAGGGAACCTTGGCACACTGTTGGTGTGGATGTCAAGTGGTACAGCAATTATGGAAAACGGTATGAAGATTCCACAAAAACTTAAAAATAGGACTATAATATGATCCCGCAATTTCACTTCTGTGAATATATCTAAAGGCATTGAAGAGATATCAGCACTCCCATGTTCATTGCAACATAATTCACAAGCCAAGATATGAAAACAACCTAGTGTCCACCAACAGTTAAGTAGACAAATATATACACAATGGAATATTATTCAGCCTTAGAAAAGAAGGAAATTCTGCCATTTGTGACAATATGGATGGACGTGGAGGGCGCTATGCTAATGAAATAAGTCAGACACAGAAAGACTATGTGATCTCACTTGTATGTGGAGTTTAAAATAGTCAAACTCCTAGAAACAAAGAGGAGAATGATGATTCTCAGGGGCTGTGGGGAGGGAGAAATGGAAAGGTGACAATTAAAGGGTACAAAGTTTCATTTATTCAAGATAGTAAGATAAACAAGTTCTGGAGCTCATAGTGCCTATACCTAACAATACTGTATCACATATTTAAAATTTGCTAATAGGGTGGCATGTTCTTATTACACTAAATAATAATCATAATCATAATCATAATCATAATATAGGGGAGGTAGAATGAAACTTTGGTAAATGATGGATATGTTTATGGCCTTGATATTGATGATGGCTTCAGACCTTGCCAGTAATGATGGTTTCATGGATATATATACTACTCTCCAAACTTACTGAGTTATATACATTAAATATGTACAGCTTTTTAGAAGTCATTCATACCTCAATGAAGTGTTATGGAAAAAAAAAAAGCCATTCATAAAGGGCCACACATTGTACGATTTCATTCATATGAAATGTCTAGAGAAGGCAAATCTACAAAGAAAGAATGTAAATTAGTGGTTGCCAGAGGCTGGGGAAGATCAGGAATGAGGGTGATGGCAAAAGAATTTTCTTTTGAGGATAATGAAAATGTTCTAAAATAGTTTGTGAGAATGGATGCACAATTCTGTGAATATAGAATGGTACACTTTAAATGGATAAATGTTATGGTGTATGAATTGTATCAAAATAAAGTTGTTAAATGAATTCTACTTCTATCTCACATTATTTGAAATAAAACATGAAGTTTACAATTTTTTTCCAAATTACAAGAATGGCTTTAAAGTAGCACCTTAAAATGGGGTGCCTGGGTGGCTCAGTCAGTTAAGTGTCCAACTCTTGATTTCAGCTCAGGTCATGATCTCAGAATTGTGAGATCGAGCCCACTTAGAGCCCCATGGCAGGCTCCATGCTCAGCGTGGAGTCCGCTTAAGATTCTCTCTCCCTCTCCCTTTCCCCCTCCCCCTGCTCTCTCTCTATATATAAAATAAATAAATAAATCTCTAAAAAATTAAGTAGCACCTTAAATTGTTATAAACTTTAAACTCACATAATATTTCTAGAGCTATTACATTTATATTCAAAATGTATAGTATTTCTAGATTAGCTTGTTCTCAAAATAAATTCACTAACTGTTCCTTACAAATTAAGGAAATAAAATTGTCAATTAGTTATATAAAATTATATTATAAATTAAATTATATGACTGTTGGGGCGCCTGGGTGGCTCAGTCGTTAAGCGTCTGCCTTCGGCTCAGGTCATGGGATCGAGCCCCGCATCCGGCTCCCTGCTTGGCAGGAAGCCTGCTTCTCCCTCTCCCTCTCCCCCCTGCTTGTGTTCCCTCTCTCGCTGTGTCTCTCCCTGTCAAATAAATAAATAAAATCTTAAAAAAAAAAATTATATGACTGTAGTTAGAATTTTTTAAACAATTAAAGTTATAATTTTTAATTAAATATTTTTTATAATTAAAGGCTGATATTGGAATATTAGTCATTAATGATTTTGTTTATTATGCTATTGACCAAATAAAAGGAAGCTCTGTGTTCCCATATGTAAGTACTAAAAATCTCTGTATGCAAACTTTAAGTCAAGACTAAAGAAAGAAAACCACTAAAATTGGAGATGATAGTCACATTAGCTAAAATTGGTGCATTTATTTAATTTCCACAAGTATATAATTATTACTTTAAAAATGCTTTTTCTGAACTTTCTCTGAACATTGTATTTCTTCATATAGTTTTGAGCATTTAATCCTTTCTCACTTTTACCTGTGTTAGAGTTATAGTCATATTTAGCTTAGTTCTTGAAACATAGGAAGTATATTTACTAGTAAATATGGATATTTATGATTTCAATGTCAGGTTCAGAAGGAAGAATGTCTGACTAAATTAACTGACATTATAATAGTACCAACATTTTTATAGAACTTTCTAATTTTCAAAGTGCTTTCATGTGTATTATCATTATTTTAATAATTATTTTGAGCACTATTATGTGTCAAGTCCTGTTCCACACCCTAATGAAATTATTAATGAATCAAACAGAAAAATATATCTGCACTTGTGCGATATCTGCTTACATTCTAATGAGGAAGGAAACTGACAACAAGTAATAAAATAAAATATATTTTATATCATATATTGACAAGTATAATGGAGAAAAAATAAAGCAGAGGAGGGAGATAAGGAGTGTGGGGATGGTTGCAATTGTAAATATGGTGGTCAGGTAAAGACTTTATGAGGTTGCAATATATAAATAAAATACTGAAGGAAGAGGAGTACCAGTCTCTAGTTGAATAGCATTCCAGGCAATGGGAATAGCAAGTTAAAATAACCCGAGGTGAGAGTAAACCTGATACATTGGAAATAAATCATATAGATCCTTATTTAGAAGTTTATATAAAGGCTTAGGCAGAGCCAAATAGTGTAGGCCACTATAAAAGATGCATCATCCTCTGTAACTGCATAGGAAGCCGGGGGAGAATTTGAGCAGTTAAGTGTCAAGGTCCAATTTAAACTATAGGTGAGTTTGGAGATGAGTTAAAAGTTTATGTAATAATGTAAGATAAAAAGGATAATGGTTTGGATACAAGTGGTGTCAGTAGAGGTAGAGATATTATTTGAAAGAAAACCCAATATGATTGGCTCCTGGATTGGACGGGTGTGAATGAAAGAGATTAATCAAGAATGACTCTCGAACTTTGACCACAGCAACTGAAAGATTAAGTTTGGTCAAGAACTGAGAAAAAAAAATCTGCAGGACATACAGATTTTGGGTAGACAGATAAGAAATTAATTTTGAATGTGTTAGGCTGAGATATCAATTAAACATGTAAGTGGATACTTTGAGAAAAAGTAGAAACGCTTGCCTGGAATTCTGTGGAGATGATCAGGCTGAAAATATAACTTGGCAATTCATTAGCATATAAATGGCAGTTAAAGCTTTGGGGTGGGATGAGTTTACTATAGAAGAACGAATGGGAGTGCCTGGGTGGCTCAGTTGGCTAAGCGTGGACTCAGTTTCCGCTCAGGTCATGGTCTCAGGCTTGTGAGATCCAGACTGCCCTCGGGCTCTGTGCTCAGTGAGGAGTCTGCTTGAAGATTCTCTCCTTCTGCCCCTTTCCCCCGCCGACCTTCCCAAATAAATAAATAAATCTTTAGAAGAACAAATAGGTAGAAAAGGATAGAAGTCTGAGAACTGAGATTTGGACACTTCAGTATTTAGCAGATGGGGAGGGGGTAATGGTAAGAAAGAACAAGTCGAAGAGCCAGAGAAGGAGGGATCTTGTATAGGAACAATCAGAAGAGTAGATTTCCTGGAATCAAAGTGGAAAAATATTTCAAAGAGGAAAAGATCAAACATGAATGTGAATGAAGATTCAAGTAAATTGAAGATGGATCATTTCATTTATCAATGGCGATTTTGCAAGTCACTTCAGTGGCAAGATCTGAGTGGAATAGGTTCAAGAGTAAATAAGAAAGAAAGTAATTGAAGACAGTGAAAAATGATAGCTTTTTAGGGAAGGGGAGAGAAAAGGGACAAGGATGTGGGTTTTAATAGATAGTCATGAAATGAGTGGTGGTCTTGGGGCATAGGGGCTGATAGGTTGTGTATATATGGTGGTAAAAGATCGTGGGAATCTCTTTGATTATTTGTATTTTCCCAGTGAATCAAATGCCAAATGTCTGAGGGTGAGGATGGGGTTGAAGGTGCTAGAGGTTTGAGAAGAGAGACATATGAAATCATCATCCATAAAGGTGGGGGGGTGAATGGTCTAGGAGCTTGCAGTAAATTATTGGACAGTGATAATGGTTGATTCAAGGCTAGAGGTCCTGCATTTAAAGTGAAATAGCATATTTGTATACTTCTCTCCAATTATATTTGATTGCATACATGTAGGCATGGGCTGGGAGAAGAATCCATTTTATGCGTATCTTTGGCTGGCATGAGACAGAGACAGGAACCTAAAGCAAAATAGTTCCCAGTGTATGAGAGGGGTTTTGGAATTTAATTCTTTATATAGGAGAGTGAGACTATGAGGGAACAGTGAAAATATATTAGCATCAATGATTTATACATACCAATGGGGTCCAAAGTTCATAAATAATTATGTATATGTGAGGGAGTATGTATAATTTCTATTTTTAAATGACAGTAAAACTAGGGACAGAAATTTTAGATGAGATGTCTGGGCAGCTAGCTCATGTCAAGGACAAAACTGAAGACACTTTGACCCACACTCACTGTTTTTCCACAAGGTTAAGCCTAATTCCTCTGCAATAATAATACAAATGCCTTCTGAAAATATTTGACTTTAAAGATCACCACTTTGAAATCTTCTAATGATAAACCCAGGCACTATTTTAGTAAACACCTACTTTTGAGCAGACATCTCTTGATTGATAATCTCTCAGATGAATGCCTTTATACCCAATCCTAAATGTCTATGAACTTTTTACCTTATTCTAAACATGGCAAAAAAAAATAAAAGCACTAGACTTTTAAAAATGTGACCTTGTTTGGCTTATATTGAGCATATTATCAATGTCTCATGCCAACTAAACTTGCTTTACTAACCTCATGTTTCTCTTTAACCATCTGGTCATTGAAAAAATCAGATTTGTCACTGGTAAAATGCAATGCTGATTTATTGTTATACATGAACATTTGTTTGACTTATATTTATCCAATCCCACAAACTCAAAACTGAATGACAGTAAGGACTTATAAGGATTTGTTAGCTAAAATAGAATTAGCCTTTTGTGCTATCTATTCCTTGCCCAATGGCCAGAGATAGATTGGTCTAGAGTGGAAAGGAGTATGTATCCACTGAAACTAATTGGAAAATGGGACAGCAAGAGAGGGAAAAAAATGTAATAATTTAAAATGGTTCCACATGGTAGTTTTTATAAGAACCACTGTTCCAGGAACCTCTCCATGCCTCAAGCTTATAGCCTGGCACAATATCATTTGTGATTAACCATGGGGAATCTTCATTATCAACATGTTTTAAAAATAATAATTTGATATAATAGTCATCATTTTATTACAAATGCAAAATTTAATTATGCTTTCTCAAGTTATCTTCTATAGTATGTTATGGTAAAAACCATACAGAACCTGAGATTTTATAGCTAAATTTCCAGTGTGGCTTTGTGTCCAATAGTTTTCATCCCTTGGGTAAGTCATTTTACGTCTGAGCCTCAATTTACTCATCTATACAATACAATTTTAATTATAGTAAGAGTAGGCATACCTATCGCCCAAGGTTGTTTAAAGAATCAAATAAAGTAATTTATACCAAAGAGAATCTGGGAAAACCTATATTCAATGAATTATTCCTATGTTAAGTGTGTATCATATACACATGAGGTAAATTACCTTCATTTCTTTATATGTGAAACTTACTGGTGACAATTAATAGGTCAAAGATTATAAAATAAAGAGGTCCATGGCTGTCTGGTAAGATGATGGGCATTTTCCACTGCAGTTTGTAAGCTATGACAGTAATTTGGTGACAAGGATACTTCTGTGGGTCTTCTTGTTCCATGCTTGGATGCATTCTGTCTGTGATTAAGCCCCTGTTGTTCCCAGAATTTAAGCTTTTGAAGGGCATGCTTGGTGTTGGTGTGTACTGCTAACTGGATATATGCAATCAGATAACTGCAAACATGTACCCACTTCGGGTTTAGCTGGAAGAGCCATTAAGAGTGGTCAACAGGTTGATTTTTAAAGCTTCAGATGTAGAATTAGAATTCTTATGAAACCATAAGAAAGTATTTAAAGCAATGGCTGTCCATGAAAAAAATGAAGATCAATTATGTTAATTATGTGAATATTCTAGGTAATTCAAAGTCCATTTTGAAGTTTAGATTAAGCTCTTCAATTTAGCTGTCTAAAGCGTTATGAGGATGCATGCTTTCCCTCCTTTTATGTTAAGTAGAACTAAACAGAAGGATATATTAGTATTTAGTTATTTTTCATAATATTCATAAATATTATGTTAGAACCTCAAATTACAGCACATATTTAAACTATTTTTTAATTCATAAATAAAAGTGTATCTAAAGATTAAATGATTTATTATTTGACTATTACCCAATATCCAAGATATCTATAACCATTATGCTTCATATTTCCTTCATTACAATGTAAAATAAATTGGAAAATTATGTCCTTCAATTTTGTCCCATCAAAAGTCATAAGTTTATTTATATCTATACATCTAAATAATTCCAATTGTTGGTATTTTTTAGGAGAAAACTGAACATATAATTTCAGATTTATATTTAGTTATGCTTGCATAATAATTTAAAATGTTTTTTAAAAAGTCATAGCAATATAAATGCCTACAAGTAGGAATTTGATATAGAATACTACAGAAAAACAGTATCTATGTATGTATCTACAAACACACACTGGCACACTGATCAGAAATAATAAAAGTGGCTTTTTTTCTGGATAGTGGAATCACAGGAAGTGTTAAAAATTTTCTGTGTGCCTTGCAATAAGTTATAAATTTTCTTCTTATATGTATAACTTTTATAATTAAAAAAAGACATTATTCAGAAAAAAAATCAATGTTTAACTGTAAAAGAATACTTAGATAGCTCTCCCCAGAATTTTTTTTTTTATTCTACAAAATTTCATTATTCAAAGCTTGGACTAGAACATTAAGTACCAGGCCATTTCCTAAGAGCTATCAGAAGAAAAGTATGTTTAGCAAAATTACTTCCATTCCAAGTAATCATACAAGCCAAAGAAAAGGAATTTTCTTTGGTTTCCCATCATCACAACTGTAAATTAAATTCTCTTTTCCTTTTGTTTCTTTTTTTAGATATCTGTTTTGTTTCTGTGTAGCTTAGAAGAAGATTGTTTTGTGTGAATGTCTCATCTCTATCGGAACTCTAAGAAATTAAAGGAAGAATCGGTAAAGTTGGCACAAAAACAAATGAAATTCATTCCTTTAGTCCTTTTGTTGACTGTAATTGTCTAGCCCATCTATATTTTTCTTGTTCTTATGCTGAAATTCTTCACCTTCCCAGTTTTTATTGCCTCTGCTACCTGTGAGACAGATTGTCCTTCTTAGACCCTCATTGTGAGGAGAAAAGGATTTGCTATCATAGGTAATAGTACCAGCAGGAAAGTTGCTTTCATTTCTGCTGAAGTGTTTCTGAATCTGAGGTAAAGGAAATGATGGCTCTCTTGTTCTAGTGCTTTGCTTTATTTCTTTTCTTTCTCCTTGATTAAAAATAAAGTTCTATAAGTGGCTACTTAGTTCTTTAAGTAGTTACTTTCCTACTGATCCTCAAATGGGAGTCTTCAACAGTGTAATCTCTCTGTGGGTAATGTAACACCAACATACATAGAGATGGCCCTGATTTACAAAGGTTTGAATTACAAGGTTTCAACTTTATATGGTGTAAAAGGGATATGGATTCAGTAGAAAATGCATTTCAAATTTTGACTTTTGCTCTTTTCTGGGGCCAGTGCTGTGCAGTATGATTCTCTCATGACGCTGAGCCGTGGCAGAGAGCTGTAGCTCCCAGTCGGGCATGGGGATCATGAGGGTGAACAACTGACACATTTACAACCATTCTGTACCCATACAGTCATTTTGTTTTTCACTTTCAGTATAGTATTCAATAAATTGCATAAGACATTTAACATTTTATTATGAAATAAGCTTTGTGTTAAATGATTTTGCCCGACTGTAGGCTACGAAACTGTTCTGAGCACGTTTAAGGCAGGTTAGGCTAAACTATGATGTTCAGTAGGTTATGTGTATTAGATCCATTTTCAACTTACAGTATTTTCATTTTACAATGGGTTTATTGAAATGTAACCCTGTCATAGTCAAGGAAGATCTGTAGATAGATAAATGTAGGTAGATGATAGATGATAGATAGATAGATAGATAGATAGATAGATAGATAGATAGACATGCCGATATAGGGATAGGGATAGCGAAAGCTATATCACACACCTATACAAACACACATGTACACACACCCTAGAGATGGACTTTACTAGCAAAGATCTCAACTTGAAATTATTTAATGTACCATTTTCCAAAATATGCACTGCTAAAAACTGCACAGAAAAATGGTAGCTGAAAAGATCCACTGACACAATAATAGACATAAGAAATCAACAAGATGATGGGTGTAAGTTTAATATATAAAGAGAAAACCAGAATAAAATAATACAACAGCATTCTTATGTATCAACAAAAAACAAACAAAATGCCCAAAACCGTACTGAAGTTACAGACCTGTGTAGAAAGGGAGATGTGTCAATGAGCCTTCTTGTTCAACTGTAGACTCCAACAGTTACAATGATTGAAACAATAAAAACCCTGATAGCAACAGAATGCCTAGAAGACCACACCCCACATATCCCCCCACTTCCCTGCCCATAATTGGGGGTGGGCTGAACACATACTGATCCCTCCCCTATGATCACATGCTCTCTGCCTGCTCACTTGCATGTACCCCGTGAACCTCTCCCTGTGAAACTCTAGTTGTTTATCTTGTAGGTGGAGAGGTCAGTTGTTAGGGCAACTGAATTTCTTCAGCAACACTGCTGGCAAATCCAGCCAGGAGCTGTGCTTCTGATTTGTCCAGTCCCCTTGGGATTCTCTGGGTTGGAACATTTGGCCATAGTAGTGTGCTAAGGCTTACCCATTTTTTTCCCCTGAGTTAACAGCTATGATAGATCATTCAGTAACATGTATTTAGGGAACTTCAGGATTTGTATAAGATTATTAGTTGTAATATTCTACATAGAATAAGTAATAAGCTGCTAATAAAAATTAGCAATAGGTTTTTTGGGGGGGAACTAAGAAAACAGCATAGTAGGAGGACCCTTGGCCCATCTCATCCTTCAAACATAACTAGATAAGTATCACATCATTCTTAAAATGCAAGAAATCAACCTGAGGACTGACAAAACAGACTCTATAACTAGAGAGAGAGAAGAAGCCACATCAAGGAAGGTAGGAAGTGTGGAGATGTGGTTTGGTACTGAGGGGGGCAAGGAGGGAGCTCTAGTCATGGAAAGAGCTAAGAGAGAGTGGAGCACACAGAAATACACACAAGGAGAACACTACCCCAAAGCTATTGGCAGCAAAAACAGGAGGGGCTGATTTTCATGAGTTTTTGCAACCAGCGGGATTGGAAGACTGGAGTTTCAAAGGTGAGTGGGCTTGGCTGGAATAGAGACCTGAGGACGCTGCCCTATTTGTGGAAAGAAGGCAGGCAAAGAACTCCTGGGTAGATAGCACAATCTGAGGATTGCCTAGAAGGTGCATGGGGAGAGACTGTTCACACTTCTTGGAGGACTTCTGTGAGAGGTGATGTTCAGAGTCACCTCTCAGGGAACAAAAGAGCTAGTGGGTACCATTTCCCCCCCAGCCCCTCAATATCAGTGCAGAGCCACCTGCCAAGGGCAACTTGGCCCAACACTGGCTGCCTAGCTTGCTTGTTCTAAGTCCTACAACCCTGTCCTCTGGCACAACTGCTCTTCTTGGTCAAATCTGCAATAGCCCCAGGGTGGCAAAACCCTCCCCCCAGAAGACCAGTGCAGACCGCAGAGCACACCATGTCCCTAAAGCCTGGTGTTTTAAAAGTCAGCAGGCTTTGGTGGGATAGAGCCCAGATGGCACATTGCTGCTCCTGGAGAGCAGGCAGGCAAACAACCAGAGGCAGATGTGTGAAAACAGTGATCAGAAATTAGCCTGGGACTCACAGTGGGGAGATCATTCACTCTTCTTGGACTATTTCCCTGAGAGCAACAAGCACAGAGACCCCTCTCAGGGAACAAAGGAGCAGGCTGGTGCCATTTCCCTCCCCTGTTCCTCAGCATAAACACAGAACCACCTTCAGTAAACCACATAGCTGCCTAACCTGCTTACACCAAGTCCTGCCCCCTTGTGCTCTGCAGGTGCTGCTTTTCTCAGGCAAGTATGCCTAAGAACCAGCGCAGCGGGACCCATCCCCAGAAGGCCAGCACAAACCCGCACACACACCACACCTCCCAACTAGAGAGTTCTGCAAGGCTTTAGCTCTAGTGGAAGTAGCATCAGGTCTCATTTAAAAAGCAGACAGAGCACACCTAGTTAAAACTCCCCACACTCCAGGGGTGCCTGGGTGGCTCAGATGGTTAAGCGTCAGCCTTCGGCTCAGGTCATGATCACAGGGTCCTGGGATTGAGCCCCGCATCGGGCTCCCTGCTCAGCAGGGAGCCTGCTTCTCCCTCTCCCACTCCCCCTGCTTGTGTTCCCTCTCTCACTGTGTCTCTCTCTGTCAAATAAATAAAATCTTTAAAAAACAAAACAAAACAAAACAAAACAAAAATCTCCCCACACTCCAGCCAAGGTCCAAACACTGCCCACTGCAAATAAGGAGAGCATCTGCAGATGACTGGGCTGAAGGATAGAGCAGCCAAAACACAGCAGCAGAGGGCATGCAGCACACACCAGAGACACTCCCTGAAGTGCCAGGCCCAGGATCACTATATGAGCTATTATTCTTCATAAAGTAATTACTCTCAGGAGCAGGACATATAACAGGCTTTTCTAACACAGAGAAGAAGACAGAGGCATAGACAAAATGCCAAGATAGAAGAATTCATCCCAAATGAAACAACAAGATAAAGTCATGGCCAGAGATCTAATTGAAACAGATATAAGTAATATGCCTGATGGAGAATCTAAAGCAACAATCATAAGGATACTCATTTGGGTTGAGAAAAGAAAGGAAGACTTCAGGGAGACCTTTACTGCAGAGATAAAAGAGTTAAAAAACAATCAGTCAAAAATGACTGAGCTTTGAAACAGACTGGATAAAATGAACATAAGGATGGAAGAAACAGAAGAATGAGTAAGTGATATAGAAGATAAAATAATGGAAAATAATGAAGCTGAACAAAAGAGAGAAAAAATAATTATGGAAGATGAAAATAACTTCGGGAACTAAGTGATTCCATCAAACCTAATAAAATTCATATTATTGGAGTCCCTGAAGAAAAAGAGAGAGAAAAGAGGGCAAAAAATTTATTTGAGGAAATAATAGCTGAAAACTTCCCTAATCTGGGGAAGGAAACAGACATCCAAATCCAAAAGACCCAGAGAATTCCCATCAAAATAGACAAAAACAGGCCAACACCAAGACATGTTGTAATTAAGTTTGCAAAATACAGCAATAAATAAAAAAATCCTAACAGCAGTAAGACAAAAGAAGTCCCTATCTTACAAGAGAAGACCCATAAGGCTAACTGTAGATCTCTGCCTTCGGCTCAGGTCATGATCCCAGGGTTCTGGGATGGAGCCCCGCATCGGGCTCCCTGCTCAGCGGGAAGCCTGCTTCTCCCTCTCCCACTCCCCCTCCTTGTGTTCCCTCTCTCGCTGTGTCTCTCTCTCTCAAGTAAATAAAATCTTAAAAAAAAAAAAAAACAAGGCCCATCTATCTATATGCTGCCTACATGAGACCCATGTTAGAACTAAAGACACCCGCAGATTGAAAACGAAGGGATAGAGAAACATTTATCATGCAAATGGATGTCAAAAGAAAGGGTAACAATACTTATATTGAACAAACTAAACTTTAAAACAAAGACTGTAGGGGCACCTGGGTGGCTCAGTTGGTTAAGCATATGCTTTCGGCTCAGGTCATGATCTCAGGGTCCTGGGATCAAGCCCTGTGTCAGCTTTCTGCTCAGAGGGGAGTCTGCTTCTCCCTCACCCTCTGCCCCTCCTCCTCTCTCTCAAATAAATAAATAAAATCTTTAAAAAATTAAAAAAAATAAAACAAAGACTGTAAAAACAGATGAAGGGTACTCTACTATAATAAAGGGGAAAATCCAACAAGAAGATCTAAAAATTATAGATATTTATGCCCATAACTTGGGAGCACCCAAATATAAAACAATTAATAAATATAAAGGAACTAATTGATAATAATACAGTAATGGTAGGGGACTTTAACACCCTACTTAAATCAATGAACAGATCATGTAAGCAGAAGATCAACAAGGAAACAGTGGTTTTGAATGACACACTGGACCAGATGGACTTAACAGATATATTCAGAACATTTCATCCTAAGCAGCAGAACACACATTCTTTTCAAGTACACATGAGATATTCTCCAGAATAGATCACATAGTGGGTCACAAATCAGGCCCCAACAAGTACAAAAAAATAAAAAATAAAATAAAAATCATTCCATATTTTCTGACCACAATGCTATGAAACTTGAAATCAACCAAAAGACAAAAATTGGAAAGACCAAAAATACATGGAGGTTAAACAACGTGCTAGTAAAAAATGAATGGGCCAACGAGGAAATCAAAGAAGAAATTTTAGAAAAGTTCATGAAAACAAATGAAAATGAAAACACAACAGTCCAAAACCTCTGGGATGCAGCAAAAGTGGTCATAAGAGGGAAGTATATAGCAATCAGACTTTCCTCAAGAAGCAAGAAAGATCTCAAATAAGTAACCTAACACCTAAAGGAGCTGCGAAAGAACAATAAATGCAGTGTAAAGCCAGTAGAAGAAGGGAAATAATAAAGATTAAAGCAGAAATAAATGATATAGAAACAAAAAGCCCAGTAGAACAGATAAACTAAACTAGGGGCTGGTTGTTTGCAAAAATTAATAAAATTGACAAATCCCTAGACAGTCTTATCTAAAAGAAAATAGAAAGGACCCCAAGAAATAAAATCACAAACGAGAAAGGAGAAATAACAACCAACACCACAGGAATACAATTATAAGAGACTATTATGAAAAACTATATGCCAATAAGTTGGATAAACTGGAAGAGATGGATAAATTCCTAGAAATGTATAAACTGCCAACACTGAAACAGGAAGAAGTAGAAAACTTGAACAGATGATAACTAGCCAAGATATTGAATCAGGAATCAAAAATCTCCCAAGAAACAAAAGTCCAGGGCTAAATAGCTTCACAGGGGAATTCTATTGAACATTTAAAGAAGAGTTAATGCCTAGTCTTCTCAGACTATTCTAAAAAATAGAAATGGAGGGAAAACTTCCACATTCATTCTATTAGACCAGCATTCCCTAATACCAAAACCAAAAACTCTACTAAAAATTAGAACCACTTGCCAATATCCCTAATGAACATGGATGCAAAAATTCTCAGCAAATCGAATCCAACAGTACAGGAAAAGAATCATTCACCACGATCAATAGGATTTATTCCTGGGCTGCAAGGGTGGTTCAATATTTACAAATCAATCAATGTGATACACCACATTAATAAAAGAAAGGATAAAAACCAAACGATACTCTCAATGGAGACAGAAAATGCATTTGACAAAGTACACCATCCATAATAAGAACCCTCAACAAAGTAGTGATAGAGGGAACATACCTCAACATAATAAACACCATATATGAAAAACCCACAGCTAATATCATCCTCAATGGGGAAAAACTGACAGCTTTTCCTCTATGGTCAGGAACAAGACAGGGATATCCACTCTCACCACTGTTTTGTTTTTTTTGTTTTTTTTTTTAAGATTTTATTTATTTATTTGAGAGAGAGAGAATGAGAGACAGAGAGCGTGAGAGGGAGGAGGGTCAGAGGGAGAAGCAGACTCCCTGCCGAGCAGGGAGCCCGATGCAGGACTCCATCCCGGGACTCCAGGATCATGACCTGAGCTGAAGGCAGTCGCTTAACCAACTGAGCCACCCAGGCGCCCTCCACTCTCACCACTGTTACTTAACATAGTCCTGGAATCCTAGCCACAGCAATCAGACAACACAGGGGAATAAAAAGCATTCAAATGAGCAAGGAAGAAATAAAACTTTCAGTATTTGCAGATTTAGAAAACCTAAAAGGCTTCACTAAAAAATTGCTACAAGTAATACACAAATTCAGTAAAGTTGCAGGATACAAAATCAATGTACAGAAATCTGTTGCATTTCTATACACTAATAATGAAGCAGCAAAAAGAGAAATCAAAGAATCAATCCCATTGACAATTGCACCAAAAAACATAAAATTCCTAGGAATAAACCAAACCAAAGAAGTAAAAGATCTGTACTCTGAAAATTGTAAAACATGGATGAAAGAAACTGAAGATAACACAAAGAAATGGAAAAACATTCCAGGCTCATTGATTGGCAGAACAAATATTGTTTAATGTCTATATTACCCAAAGCAATCTACACATTTAATGAAATCCCTATCAAAATACCAACACTTTTCCCAGAGCTAGAACAAACAATCCTAAAATTTGTATGGAACTACAAAAGACCCCAAATAGCCAAAGCAATCTTGAAAAGAAACGCAAAGCTGGAGGCATCACAATTCTGGACTTCAAGTTCTATTACAAAGCTGTAGTGATGAAGACAGTATGGTGCTGGCACAAAACAGACACATAAATCAATGGAACAGAATAGGAAACCCAGAAATGAACCCACAATTACATGGTCAATTAATCTTCAACAAAGCAGAAAAGAATATCCAATGGAAAAAAGACAGTCTCTTCAACAAATGGTGTTGGGAAAACTGGACAGCTACATGCAAAAGAATGAAACTGGACCACTTTCTTACACTATGCACAAAAATAAATTCAAAATGGATTATAGACCTAAATGTGAGACAGGAAATTTTTAAAATCCTAGAGGAGAAGATGACAGTAACCTTTTGACATTGGCCATAGCAACTTCTTACTAAATATGCCTCCTGAAGCAAGGGAGACTAAAGCAAAAATAAACTATTGGGACTTCATCAAAATAAAAAAACTTCTGCACAGCAAAGGAAACAATCAACAAAACTAAAAGGCAATCTACGGAATGGGAGAAGGTATTTGGGAGAAGGATTACATATCTGATAAAGGGTTAATATCCAAAATCTATAAAGAACTTATTAATCTCAACACCCACAAAACAATAATTCAATTAAGAAATGGACAGAAAACATGAACAGACTTTTATCCAAAGAAGATATGCAGCTAGCCAACAGACAAATGAAAAGATGCTCAACATCACTCATCGTCAGGGAAATACAAATCAAAACTACATTGAGATATCACCTCACACCAGTCAGAATGGCTAAAATTAACAACATAGGAAACAACAGGTGTTGGTGAGGACAAGGAGAGAGGGGAAGCTTCTTACACTGTTGGTGGGAATGCAAACTGGTGCAGCCATTCTGGGAAACAGTATGGCGGTTCCACAAAAAGTTAAAAATAGATCTAGGCTATGATCCAGCAACTGCATTACTATGTATTTACCCAAAGGATACGAAAATAGTAATTCGAAGGGATACATGCACCCTGATGTTTATAGCAGCGTTACCAACAATAGCCAAATTATGGGAAGAGCCCAAATGTCCATCAACTAATGAATAGATAAAGAAGAAGTGATCACTCAACCATTAAAAAGTATGAAATCTTGCCATTTGTAATGACGTGGATGGAGCTGGAGTGTATTATGCTCAGCGATATAAGTCAAAGAAAGACAAATACCATATGATTTCACTCGTATGTGGAATTTAAGAAACAAAACAAATGAACATGGGGGAAAAAGAAGAGAGGAAAACTAAGAAACAGACTCTTAACTGTAGAGAACAAACTGATGGTTATGGGAGGGGAGGGGGGGATGGGCTAAATGAGTAACGGGGATTAAGGAGGGCACTTGTGATGAGCACCAGGTGTTGTATGTAAGTGTTGAATCACTAAAATCTACACCTGAAAATAATATTACACTGTATGCTAACTAAATGGAATTTAAATAAAATCTCGGAAAGAAAAAAATTAGTAGTAGCTTCAATAAATCAAATTTCTGTCATGTAAACAATGACTATTAGGAGACAGTTCTTCATAGTTTTCTTATATTTCTGCATGTTTTTAAGAAAATACGTTAACTGCCTTTGTTTCATATTATTTTTTTCTAGGATTTTTGTGTAGTGAACTGTCTTAGAAGATAGAGATAGTGTCTCTCTCCAGAACAAAAGTCAGGCATGCTTACTGTCCATTAGAAAAGATTGAGGTTTCTAAGTTCAGTGTTCCTTTCCTGTAGCCCAACCCACTACAGGTACAGGAGTTGTCTGCATATTTTTGAAATGCCGTGTGAATATTGGGGAGTAGGAAACAGGCACAAGAGAATGTTACAGATATGCTGGCCATTGCAACTGCTGAGATTGGAAGCATCCTTTGTCTCTGACCCAGGAGTCTCATGTCTTATGTCTTCAGCACTTACAAAACTTTGGCAGGCTGATATGTAACTTGCAAACAGTGTAAAATCTCAGATCCTTCAAATCTTGACATGACTTATATAGAAGAAAACAAAATGAAAATTAGAGTCAGAGATATTAATAAGAACAAATCTGTGAAATAAGCACTTAATATGCAATATAATTGTTTATATAAAGTTTTAAAGTAGCCAAAACTTACTATATATGTTTTATTTGCATATATACATATATAGTGAATGTATAAAATTACTCATGCATGTGCTAGACACCCAAGGCCACATACAGATAGAGCAGGATCAGAAAAGAATACCTAGGAAATTTTTAATGCAGTTTTTAATAGTTTGTAACAGTTTTTAAGAAAGAACAAATCTGGAGGACTTTGGTTTCTTGTCTGACATATAAAGAGATGGGAAGCCGTCATTCCTACCCTCACAACAGGAAAAAAGCTGAACAAATGGAAAATCAACAACTCTTCTCAGGAAATTGAGGTCACAGGAGAAACTGCCGCCACAAGAATTGGAGAAACAGGTGAATAGAGAATCGCAGTTTATTTGGAATAGAAGCCCAGGAGCAGAGCCTGTTGCTGGAGACAGCACTAGAAGGAACACTCAAACTCTAATTGATGGATCTCTGGATGCTTAGTGATCTGGAGAGTTAAGATCTGGGGAGGGTAGTCTTGGGGAGTGAGTCTTTAGGAGGGTTCAAAATACCTATTCGAATGGCCAAAATCTGAAACACTGGCAACACCAAATGGAGAAGATGGAGTAAGAGCTCTCATTCATTGCTGGTAGGAATGCAGTATGGGACAGCCACTTTAGAAGACAGTTCAGTGCTTTCTTACAAAACTAAACATATTCTTACCATATGATCCAGCAACTGGGCTCCTTGGTATTCACCCAAAGGGCTTAAAAACATTTCCACACAAAAAGCTGCCCATGGATATTTATAGCAGCTTTATTCATAATTGCAAAAATTTGGAAGCAATCTTGATGTCCTTCTGTAGTGAATGGATAAATAAACTATGCATCCAGACAATGGAAGATTATTCAATGTTAAAAAGAAATGAGCTCTCAAGCTACGAAAACGTATGTTGGAAATGTAGGTGCATATTACTAAGTGAAAGATGCCAATCTGAAAAGGCTTCAAACTGTATGATTCTAGACATTCTAGAAACAGGAAAACTAAGGAGACAGTAAAAGATCAATGGGCTGCCAGGATGGAGGGTGGTACAAGAGTCAGAGCACAGGGAATTTTCAGGACGGTGAAAGTATTCTAATACCATAACAGTGGATATATGCCATTCCATATTTGTCCAAACCCATCAAATCTACAACACCAAGAGTGAACCCTAATGTAAACTATGGACTTTGGATATTTATGATGTGTCAAAATAGTTTCATCAGTTGTAAAAGTGCACCATTCTGGCAGGGGATGTTGATAATGAGGGAGGCTATGCATGTGTGGGGCAGGAGAACTCTGAGAACCGTATGCTTTCCACTCGACCTGCTGGGCACCTAAAACCATCCTAACTAATAACATCTTTTAAAAACAAACAAACTGAAGCCTTGGGAGCTGGGATGGCTCTTCATAGACGTGAGGGGATGTATTTTTGAACATTCCCCAATGACAAGTATTGGTCACAGACAGTCTCTGAGAAATTGTCTAATTTGGGGCAAAGCAGTGTCCTTTCACCACTGACAGTTGTAAGGGGGGCTAAGTTGTGGGCATAGCCTTTCTAGCTGGGGTGTGAGTGCTTCAGTGTTTCTAAGAGGCACAGCATAGCTGCCATTACAGTGGGTTTTCTTTATTTTAGGAAGAGCTTTGGAGTAATAGAAGCCTCGAGGATCTTCAACTGGTATTCCACAAGAAAAATAAAACTTAACATGTACATAATATTGTTGTCCATTCCACAAGTATTTATTGAGCCTGACAGACATTGTGCTGCACAATTTATGTTGAAATCAATATTCACTCTGGGTATTACAACTATCTTTGTTACATTAGAACTTAATTGGGATAAAATAGCTTCGATGATGAGCTAAAAAAACGTTCTGTATATACTAATGACACCTTTTTACTTAATATTAATGAAAAGATGTAAATATAATTACCAGGAGAATTTTTCTAGTGGTTTCATTAATCACTTTTAGCTTTATATTCATGTATTTTAAAGGTAGTCATTTTATTTAAAAAGTCACATATTCTTTCTAACCAAATTTTCCTGTTATCTTTTGTTGTTGTTTTGTTGTCAGGAGGACCATGTTGACCTATGGACTTGTATTCTCAAAAAAAAAAAAAAAAAAGGTGAGGGGGCTGGGAGAGGCACTATTTTCAGCTCAGTTGGCAGGTCATTACTTTACTTTTGGGAATCAGACCTTGCTGGGGCGACAAATCCTTTCCTTTTTATTGTACTTGATACCAGGCTGGGTTTGTTCTTCATCTGGTACTGTGATATACTGTCCTGCTGACTCTGCAGCAGCTGTTACTGCTTTAAGAGAGAGCAGTTGTGTATTTAATCTCTGTGTGTTCAATTGTGTACTTGGCATGTCCACAGTCAGGGATACTTAAAGATATATTTTGGAGCTGTGGCTTTGGAATTTTGAAAAGACTTATCTAATGTTTTTAGGTAGTACCCACCCATTTATTTAGCCTTTTCTTTTTTTTTTTTTTTAAAGACTTTATTTACTTATTTGACAGAGAGAGACACAGTGAGAGAGGGAACACAAGCAGGGGGAGTGAGAGAGGGAGAAGCAGGCCTCCCGCTGAGCAAGGAGCCTGATGCAGGGCTCGATCCCAGAACCCTGGGATCATGACCTGAGCTGAAAGCAGACACAACGACTGAGCCACCCAGGCACCCCGTATTTAGCCTTTTCTTGATGTTACCCCAAATTTGAAAGGATTTTGTTTAATTTATGTTTAGTTTATTATGAACTAATGATAGAGATATGGATTTCATGCACACCCCCAGACCCCAGAAGATGTAGGGAAATGTTCTGAGTTTATTTCATAAGGGCTACTTTTTCTCTTCTCTTGCCAGAGACAATAGAATCATTCGCAGCTTTTTATCCTGACATTCTAGTAAGGTTCCTGGACTTAACACTCGCCAAGGTGTGGGGGCCCTCTTCTCTCAAGCTATTCCACACTCAGCGTCCAGAAACTTAGCAAAATGACCCCTTAAGTGTTCCTCCCGGTTTAAGCTCCAGCAGCTCCTGTTCGGTACGCAGACCTCAGCTGCATCTCTCTGAATGAGCCTTTCTGGATTTCGGGGTGGTACTTTGTTCTGACACCTCATTTTACTGTTCAGTCTAAGAAAAAGCATTGATTTTCAGTTTATTCAGCTTTTTCTTGTAACAAGGAAAAGGAACATTTACTTCCAAGTTCTTTACGTGTCGGAACTGAAACCAGAAGTCCGATACTTTTTTTTTTTTCTTTCTCTATACATATTTAACCAAAAGTAATTTTTTTAACCAACATGGCAAATATTGGGTGAGTTTCTAATTACCTTCAGAAAACGTGGCCTTTTTCCTGAAGCCTATCTAATTTCTGAAATAATTTTTTACTGTTGGCATTTTTTATGACATAATTACATGAGTTTATTATTGCTGTTGTAATACATTGCCACAAAGTAGGTGGCTTAAACAATGCAAATTTATTATCTTATAATTGTGTGGGTCAGAAGTCTGGCTGAAAGACTTCTCACTAGGCTGAAACCAACGTGTTGCCAATGCTGCATGCATTCCTTTCTGGAGGCTCTAGGGAGAATCTGTTCCCTTGCTTTTCCCTATTTTTTGAGGTTAATCACATTCAATGTCTCATGGTCCCTTTCCTTCATCTTCAAAACCAGCAATGATGAATTGAGTTCTCCTCACAACACATCTATGTTCCCTCTTCCTCTTACGGATCCTTGTTGATAACATTGGATCCATCTGCATAATTAAAGATAATCACCTCATCTAAACTTCATTAGTAATCTTAATTCTATCTGCAACATTAATTCCCCTTTACATGCAAGGTAAAATCTTCACAGGTTCCAGGGATTAGGATGTAGATATCATTGAAAGGCCATTATTCTGTCTACCACATATATAAATAAATTTTAATTATTTAGGAATAATGAAAGGAAACTGCAGTGAGAACAACCATCATAAGAGGGGCTATTTTAAAATGTTTCTAAGGCTGCTCTGAGCTGTTCTCATAAAAAATAATTTAACTCTTTACATCAGTTCTTTTTATTTTTATAACTTTTGCTCATTTAACTGAAATGACAATATCATTGAAAAAACTGTGATCCTTGGATTGCCAATTTTCTTTTTTTCTAAACAATTTCAGTGAATTACAAAAAAGAACACTTTACAGTGGATTCAGGATGGGGCTCAAATTCCAGCAATACAAAATATTTATTTAGGCACTATTTCCTTGCTAAGATCTAGATTTTTAACCTAAAGGTAACAAAACATTCCTCTGAGGGTATCATGCCATATGGATAAGAAGAATTTAGATGTTGGCTCTCATCCTCCATATATAATAAAATAATTATATTCTTTGATTTTGATGTGGGCATGTAAGATATATCTTTCTACATAATTATTTTCTACAAATGTGTTTCAGGTTTATTAATTCTGATAGTTTGTCTTGTGGAAGTTGTGTAAGCTGTGCAGTTGTATGGTAATGAGAAGTCAAATCTCTGAGGACCTTGTTCTGTGATATGTGAAAGAAAAGCAGATGCCCCCCAAATCTACAGTGTTTTGGCACTTTTAGTCCTTTTCCAATATTCAGAGGTGAATTAGCTGTGTGGCCATGGTAACTTTTCCACACTTCCCTTCAACCATGTAATAGTGCAAGGTGACATTGATACCCACTCCTATGTACTGAAGACATGAAAAATTACAACTCTTAATATGAAGGGAAAGTATAAAATAGGAATATTTATTATAAAAATATATTTTTAAATTATATAACAAATATTGGGTAAATTTTAAGTGTTACAGTTAATTGTTTTCTACAACTGACACTATCATATTTATATTTCTAAAAAAAGGCCCAAAATGTTGAAATTGATACTTACTAGACAAAGATAAACTTACTTTGTTAATACTTTGTGGACTATAGATAAATAATTTACTACATACAAATATGGGTTAATTCAATCATTCATTAGAATATTTATCTTGTATTCTAAGCACAAAAAAAATCATCATTCATTGAGTTTGAATTCTAATGAATGGTTAATTTTAAAACTTCATACAATATTAACAATGATATGTAAAAGAAATATTCAATCATTGCTATTGCTTTTCTATACTTATATTTGCAAACTGATTTGAAATTAAATGTGTCAAATATCAAAGTTAAAATTTACAGTGAGTGGATTTTCCTTCCTGTAATGAGAACTTTGCTCCTATTAGACCAGTCATCCTATAGAAAACATCTATGACTTGTGAAAAAATTATGAAAAACTAACCTTCTGAAAGCATTGGGGTTTGACCAAAGCACACCAAATAAAACCAATGAAATTAAATGGGGTCCTCCCCTGCCATTCAATTAGGGAGAAAATGAATTTGGAGTTTGAGATAAGCCAGCTTAACTGCTTGCTAAAGCAAAAAATATAAAAAAAAATAATAAAATAAAATGATATAAAATAATAAATAAAATGAATTTCAGTACAAAAGAAACAAAAGATCCTTCAGATAAAGGTTTCACACCCCAGTGCCTCCACAATAGCATATCATCTACTAATGTCCAGAATAGGCTTTGGAATTACTAGCCATAAAGATTAACAGGAAAATGTAAGTCATACATAAAAGAAAAGCCAATCAATGGAAACTGAAACTGAATGACACTGATACTGAATTTAAAGCACCTATAATAACTGCTCAAAGATGTATAGGTTAATGGACTTGTAATATATTTTTAAAAGAAATATCAAAAAAAGAAAAAAGAAAGAAAGAAAGAAAGAGAAAGAAGAAAGAAGAAAGAAAGAAAGAAGAAAGAAAGAGAGAGAGAAGAAAGAAAGAAAGAAAGAAAGAAAGAAAGAAAGAAAGAAGAAAGAAAGAAAGAAGAAAGAAAGAAACTACAAAAAGAACCAGGTAGAAATATAAGACATAGTGCTGTATCAGAAATAGAAATAGTATCAGACAGAGTTAAGAGCAATTAAGAGATGACAGAAGACGAGTCAAATTGATAAATAGAAATCATTCAGTTGGGAAAAAAGAAAGAAGAGAAAAGTTTTAAAAATGAACAGAGTTCAGGGGCACCTGAGTGGCTCAGTCAGTTAAGTGTTTGACTCTTGGTTTGGCTCAAGTTGTGATCTCGCAGTTATGGGATGGAGCCCCGCATCAGGCTCTGTGCTGAACACAGTGTCTGCTTCCACTTCTCTCTCCCTCTTGCTCTCTCTCTCTTTCTCTCAAATAAATAAATAAAATCTTTTAAGAAAAACTATGAAAATGAGCAGAGTTCAGTTCTGTGGCTATAGGACGACATCAAATGGTAATTGGAATGCTACAAAGAGAAAAAAAAAATGAAAAAAATACTTGAAATGAAAATATTTGAAAATTACCCATACTTGGCTAACTGAATCTTGCCAAGAAACAGACGAGTGAGTTTGGGAGTGAATTCTCCCACCAGTGAATCTTTTTGGTAAGTCTATAGTCCCAACCAACAGCTAAACTAGTTACAAGAGAGACCTTGAGGGAGAAGCATCAACTATGCAATGTCTGGATCTCTAACACTTTAAAAATAATAAATGTTTGGGTTTTTAAGGTGAAAAAATTGGGGGGAAATTCATTACATGCAATATATGACTAATGTATGTAATAAAATTGAAAGTAAAAGGATGGTGTGCTACAGCAAGTTCATATAATTTCCCAGATCCACTCAGCCATGGATTTTCTGCTTGACGTTACTGATGGATCACTGGGAACATCATGTAACACCAACAACATTCTTTAGCTCACAGAAGGTATGATTTAATCTTAATCATGCATTTTGTGATGAATTCTGTTTCGTCATCATTCCAATATTATATTTCTTAATATTATATTATTTTAGTTCTTATGAAATTTTTATTTACAGGCTCATTTTGTCAGAGAGGATTTATTCATTTTTGTGATTTTTTTGGTTATGTAGTTGGCTACCCAGGCTTTTATTCCTACATTTCAACACAAAACTGTCAGGGGTATTTCAGAGCTGTGCATGGATCTCATTTGATGCATTATTTTGTTTCTGGTCTGTAGATTCTATCTGCATCTTCTTCTGGGCCTTTGTCTCAATTGAGATTTCACAGTGCCTGAGTTTAAGTACTGAACATAATTCCAGTTTCCTATTTCTCATGGAGCACTCTCTCTGCTTTACAGTACCTGAATTCAACACTACTTTTGCAGTTTCTCAGAGTGGCCACATACTGTAGCTCCTAAACCAGGCTGCTTTTAGGAATAAGAAAGGGCACTATTAATAACTGTGTTTAAAAAAAAAAAGTGTAAAAGTAAACTGTACCAAGTAAGCCAGAGTCCATAGATAAGCATAACTAGCACATGGTTTCAAAACCTCATTCTGCATCTATTCATTCCATCTACTTTTGTTTTCCTTTCCATGATTTTCTTCCATTCCTATATATAGGAATTGACAAGGTCATATAAAACTTGACTGAACTTGAAGTTAAACTACTTCTCAATCTCACCTTATAGCTTCAAATTTTATGTGCTCTCTATTATTGCACTAAACTCAGACTGGGTTTCACACATTGCCATATACATTTCTAAGGTCCACATTTAGCAATTCCTGCCATAGGGTGTTAGGAATTAGCCATTAGTACCTTCAAATCATAATTCATATCATTAAAATATAGTTTAATAGAATTTGTCTATAGTGGTATCTTTCTATCTCTACTTTCGAATTTGTGATTTTGATTTTGATTTAATTTCCATCAGTTTGGAATTCAAGAACCTGAGTGTAAATCTAAGGAATTGTCATTTAAATTCTGTTTCTGCTTTTTTTCTCCTTTTTTGATCACTTGTGTGATTATGTGATTTTATTACATTATAATGCAACTGCCTAGACAGACATTATCATGGGGTTATTTCCATATCACACTATTTATCTACATATAACTATATAGTTATCTCTATCTATCATCTATCTATCCATCTATCTGTTTTTGAGAACATATTATCTGTCAGCTTTACTACAGGACTTTCAAGGGCAGTAACCATATATTACTATTACTTTTAATTTCTCCATAGAGCCTTTGCATTTTAGTCATTTTAAGGACTTATTAAAGAGAAAAAAATTGAATTGCCACAATAATATAAAATCCATGAATACTTCTTAGATTAATGTCGTGAAGACCCATTAATCCTGCTTTATAAAATAACATTAAGAATCGTCTCAAAAAATATTAAGACTTCATGGTATATAAAACATTTTAAGTAACGACTGAATTAACTCTTCTTTTTAACTCCAGATTTCCTGAAACTGACATAAGCATTAACGCTTGCATTTTGGCAGGCAGTTAACAATTTGCATATTAGTTAAATCTGGTAAAGTTTATTCCTTCTTACTTTAATTAAGCCAGTTCCTTCTATAGATAGAACACAAGTCAGGGGTCTGGTTTTTCTATATAGTGGTATCTTTCATAAAAATCAACAGAGGGCAGAAAATAGCAAGATGTTTTGGAAGGTTCTTAATTCTCAACAAATGAGAATTTCTAGCAAAATACTCATTTTAGATAAAACTGAAAATGACATTAAAAGTGACATTATTAAAAAAAAGGAACAGAAGAAACTCTGATAGAGAAATTGTTGAATTATTTTGTCAATCTCAGTGAAAGACTACTAAATGTTTAATGGCATTGAAACGAGGATTAGCTTAGAATGAGATTGTTCCAGCAGGATCAATGCTTCCAGGGAATACTTAATGTACTTTTAAAATGTCATGTAGGTGGGATTTCCATAGATAGAGATATTAGACACACATATAAATATTAACTAATGTTTGCTTTGCTTTGACAGTTATTTATTATGGCAAGTCTATGACAGGACCCAGTATAATAGATTAAAACACTTTATACAGCCAATGAGAGTCAAGTTAACCAGTTGCCAATGGGTTTTTAATTGGAAAATTGCTGACTAGACTCCGGCATGTTAATTTTTTAAATTATTGCTTTTCTATATGAGAAAATTTCAGTCAATTGAAGATATGAAAAAGAAGCAGATATTTTCCATCTTCCGTATTTTGTAATTACATAAAAAGGATAGTCAGATATTTTACAATTAGGCCAAGGTAAGAGGCTTTATCCCCAGAAAAACAAGCAGTATCATGCAACTCTGTTCCTTTGTTCACATGGAGCTTTACAATTTCCTGTAAACCAAGTTTAACTCTATTCCTTTGCTATGAGTCTCATGTCTGTGAATGAGCTAGTAATAATAATATCCAGGAGCCTAGTTTAAAATGTTCCATCTAGAAAACTGTGGTGAATGCCCCTAGAGTTTTATGTAGTAAAAAAAAAAATAAATAAATAAATAAATAAATAAATAAATAAATAAATAATTTTTTAAAATCCTTCATTCGAAATCACAAGCTCTTGCCTATTTAATAAACTGCATTGTATCCTTCTTGGTAATGAATCCTTTAGTGTTGCAAGCTATTGTTCTTGTCAAAACCCTAATAAAACTTCAAACAAACCAAGTGAATTAGGAGAAATCTTGACAAGTAAAGGAATCCATTTTCTTTGCTATGGTGGAGCTCTAGATAACAATTATCGACAGAAACGTGTTCATTCCAGACTGTGTGACCACAGCTAATTGCATTTTCCTTTCTTATATACATGTAATCATTTCACAATTATTCTGTTTCTTTTTTTTTTAAATGAAGTTTTATACAGAGTATAGAAGCTAATGCACACACTGAGGTCTCAGAAGCTGGAACAGGATAGTCAGTCTATTAAAATGACCATATCACAAACCTTTAGCAAAGTTCTTCATATTTCAGGCTTACTAGCTCCTCATCGACTATATAAGGTTTAATAATGCAAGACCCAAAATAAAACAGAAGCTGAGAACCCACTGCTTGTTTTGATTTGAAGAATTTTTTTATCAAAACAGCATTTTAAATATTTAACAAGGAATGATGAAACCACTGAAACCCTCTAGCTCTTCTGGGCTATAACTGTCCATTTCTGCTAGTTAGTTTTATTTTTAGCATTGGCTTGCAAACACCATTTCAGAATGAATATGCTTGTCTATTAAAGACAACTCATTCTCTGAATGGTCTCTGAGACAGGATCCAGGGCACTCTTCTGTTCTTGACATCATTAGACACAGCAAAAAAACTAACAAAGCACTCCTTGGATGATAACTTATTCTTGGCCTATGGATTGATCAGATCTGTTTTTACATGGAAGTTACTGAGGATGAATGTGCGTGATTCTATTCACCTAGCAAATTCAGGGTACCTATACACTTTGTTCAAGATTCCCAAGAAAGGGCAAAGGCAAACCATATTAACAAATATTTCAAAATAGTCTTCTGAACAGCTAGACTTGACAATATGGAAAACACGAAGCTAGATAATACCTAGAGCCCAGGATCACTGCAAGTCCCAATGCCAGTTTTGCTCCTCCTACACACTGGCCACCTAACAAAAGGTATCAGATCTTTAGTGCCTACCATGGTTCCCAGAACATAGCAAATGCTAAATTAATATTGTTGAATGCAAAAGTGAGTATCACTCTCATGACAATGAAAGACAAGTCCAAGTCTACAGCAAAGAGTCAAAGAAGAGGGAAAAAAAAATGCTTGTCTGCTCATCTGCTAAGGCTCATCCCTATAAAATGTGAAAGAGTTAGTGGTCTTGATTCTGCATTAAACACACACACACACACACACACACACAAAGAAAAAAACCAACAACAAAAATGTTTTTCATGGGAATACGGTGAGGGGAGGCATCTTAGTCCATTCTGGGCTGCTATACCAACAAAGCACAGACTGGGTAGCTTATAAACAACAGAAATTTATTTCTCAGAATTCTGGAGGCTTGAGGTCCGAGGTCCAAGAGCAGAGTGCCAGTATGGTTGGGTGAGGGCCCAACACGGTCAGTTGCACACCTTCTTATATACTTTATGGGATAGAGGGGTGTAGAAGCTCTGGGATCTCCTACAAGAGCACTAATCCCGTTCTTAAGGGCTCCAATATCATGATTCAAGCACCTTCTAAAGGCCCCACCTCCTAATACTATCACATGAACCCCAGGATTTTAACATATGAATTTTGGGAGGACACAAACATAGCAGGAGGGAATGTGAAAGTTTTTGGGTCATACTTTTTAGTTATTGTTCTTTTTCCTCCTATTTAATGGGATGAATTTAAAAGCAAGATATGTGGTCAACCAGGACTATTTCTTATTTTTTAATTAATACACTTTTCTTGTTAGAGTATTTTCATGTTTGCAGCAAAATTAAGTTGAAAATATAGAGAGTTTCCACATATTCCTCTCATAATCTCTCTCACCATAAGCATCTTCCACCAGTGTGGTACATTTGCTATAATCTATGAACCAAACATCAACACATAATTATTAACTAAAGTCCATAGTCTACGTTCATGCTAACCTTTTTGTTGTGCACTCTGTGCATTTTGATAAATGCATAATAGCTTGTATCCACTATTATCTATGGTTTGGAAATTAGGTTTTTTTGTAGATAGTCTTTATCAAGCTGAGAAATTTCCCTTCTATTCCTGGTTTAATGAGAAGTTTAATCATGGATGGGTGCTGAATTTTGTCAAATGTTTTTTCTGCATCTATTTGCAAAATCATGTAATTTTTAGCCTATTGATGTGATGGGTTATATTACTTAATTTTTGAATGTCAAAGCAGCTTTGCACACCTGGGATAAATCGCACTTGGTTGTGTTGTATAATTATTTTTGACATTGTTGGATTCCACTTGCTAGTATTTTCATGAGGAGTTTTGAATCCATGTTCATGAGAGATACTGGTCTATAGTTTTCTTGTAACATCTTTGTATAATTTTGCTATTAGGGCAATGCTGTCCTCACAAAACTAGTTATACAGTATTCCATCTGCTTTATCCACTGAAAGAAATTGTAAAAAGTTGTTATAATTTCTTCCTTAAATATTTGGTAGAATTCACCAGTGAACCCATCTGGGTCAGATGCTTTTTGTTTTGGAATGTTATTATTTATTCAAATTCTATAATAGATACGGGCCTATTCAGATTGTTGATTTATTCTTGTGTGAGTTTTGGGAAATTATGTCTTTGAAGGAATTGGTCCATATTATGTAGGTTATCAAATTTGGGGTATAGAGCTGTTCATAGTATTCTTTCTTTTATTATCTTTTAAAGCCCGGGGAATCTTTGGTTTCAAGATATCTTGCTTATTTTTGGTTTTCTATAGTTTGAAAATGATATTCTTAGTCAATATTGTATCAACTATTTCTTCTTTTACTTTTTCTCTTTCTTCTCTTTCATTTAGTTTCTGATATGCCCGGTAGGTTAGGTTCTAATTAACTGCTTTCCCTTAGGCCTGGCCTTGTTAAGAAGGGTGGAGTATTCTGTTGTATTTCAAAATGTTTCTTTTCCCTCCTTGTGTAAAAAGTATGAATAAATTTTTCACCTATCTTTGATGTGGGAAGCTGTTTGAGCCCCTAGAGATATGTCCCATAATATTATGGGGGCATCCCTATGTTGGATCCTTCCAGAGTTTTTAACTCTCAGACTTGTCCACACTTGGTTTCCAGCAATTCATAAATTGCGATTCAGATTTTCTTACCCTGGCATTGGTTCTTGTAGTTTCCACTTACGAGTCTCTGTCCAGATATTTCCCTTCTCCTGTGTGGAATGCCAGAGTGAAATGGAGCTGTGTATTTTCCTTCATTCAGGTTAGGTAAGCACTGGTAAAATCCCAATAGGTTAGTCTCTGCTAAAGCAGTTTCTCTTGAAGACAGGTCTTGTTAAGAAGAACAAAATGCTCTAGCATATTTCAAAATGACAGTTTCCCCCCTCTTTCTGCCAGAATCATGAGAGGATTTTTCTCCAATCTCACTGTGAGAAATCAGTGCTTCCAGAGATACCACTCAAAAAATGTGTGTCTTTCCCTAAGACTGGAACCCCTTAAGTTTTTAACTCTCAAACTTGTCTACACTGAGCATCCAGCAATTCATCATTCACAACTTCAGTTTTCCTAATGGGTATCACTTCTTCTAGAAGTTTTAGGCTCGTAATTTTCTGCTCAGGTAAGTTGTAATTCTTTGTATCTGCCTGTCTCTCTTTCCAATTTTGGAGGCAGCTATGTTCCTCATGAAAGAAGGAGTAAAAGAGAATGTTGTACCATAAGAGAGATTCAAGGGCTTCTTCTGAAAGCTTTACTTTAACCTTCCCAGGAGTTGGGTCAGTCTTGTCTTTAAGTTAAGAAAGCTTACCAAAGCTTTGGTGTGACACTTCTCCCTTGATTATAGTTAAAAAATATATTGGGAGCCAGACATGAAGGATTGCCCCACCCTAAGCTTGTGTTCTCCTGATGACTGTCAATTTTACTTCCTTTAGTCTGACTATAATGATACAGCCTTTCTTACAGGTGAGAATATTCTTAACATGTGCATAAACTCTTAGTCGGTGACTAGAGTCTTCTAAGTGGTTAAATTTGCTTTCCTTGATTTTTATGTAGTTTTGATTTTTCAATGTTCTGATGATTGCTACCCGAATCTCTATAAATTGATCATTATGTTTGAATGATTTTCTCTCAAGGATTTTTTAAGGGCAGTTGGGCAATTTTAGCACAAGATATTCTTGGATTCCCCCATTCCTTAATATAATCAAACAGTATCCTATTTTATTTTTTTAGCAATGCTGGTATCCAGAAAGTTATCCCTGCTTTTCAAAGGAGTAAACAGTTGTACCGATATACTTAGCTGTTCTAGATCATAAAGGAGCATGATAGCATTGCAAAATAATGATACTCAAATATGAAAATCTCAAGCAAATAAGCAAGTGAATGAGAAGCCCATGTAAGGGTAGAAGCAAAAGTAAAATTTCTTGATACTAATAAAAATTGGACATTAGATTTTGACTTGATTTATTGGTTATACTTCCTTCTTATATAATAGTGTGATAGACCAAGGTGTTTACTAGTTGATAGGGCTTTTTCAATGACAGTTTTATAATAATAATTTTTAAAGCTTTACAAATATAGTTTTGTTAGAATTAGTTCAACGTCATCCTCTTTATGCCCAGGAACTGTACATAGTAAGTAAAAACTGAGTAGAAATATGTACAAATAATACAGGGAACCTTGAAAACATAAATATGTAGGCAGGATGTTATGAACTCCATGGTAGACGAATGTATGTTAAAAACCGGTTGTCTTGGAGATGAGATATTCAGGGCCACAAAGGAAGACAATTCAGACCGCTTATTTAGTGAGGCCTTACAAACAATACTATTGTGAAATGACACAACCTGTAAATAATGCTTCATTGCTAAGAACTATATGAGTGTCTCCATTGAATTTTTGTTTATGTAGCCTATTGTTACTCAAGATATTGAACCACTTTGAAATTTTCATGTTACTCTTGTTTAATATAGAAATTGATAAGCATTATATTAGATAACTTTATAAGGCACCTAAAATATGTTAGTAGATTATGTTAGTAGATTGAAGAACACTTCTATTTTCACCTGACTCATTCTTCTCAAAAAGGTTGACATTTTTATGTTAGGATTTAAATGATGAACTGAGACCAGGATCTTTTTAGAATTTCTCTTCCCTTGGCTGATAACAAACACAGGCAACAACAAACAACCCAGAAGTCCTAACTTCTCTTGTCAAACAATAGTTAACCCACTGATTCCAGATATAGGAAAGAGCCTTCCCTCTTAAAGAGAATGTAACTTGCAAAGGCAAAGTTCATTTTGCATTACCTGACAAAGCTCAACATACACTACCTACCTGTTTACCCATTTCTTCAGAGGTTTTTATCCTAGCTTCATGGCCATAATAAAGGGAAATCTTAATTTCTTCAGATTACTGTTTTTAACAATTCTCAGAAGAATTATATTATTGCCACTTCTCATTTGGGAATCTGACTTGGAGTCACAAAGTTGGAAAATAGGTAAACCAAGATTCCAACCTAGGCATTCTGGCTCCGGAGGACTCCCCATCTCCCATGAACAGACAAACACATACAACCCTTTCTATTTTTATTCTCTTAAACATGTAAACTCTTTTTTTCCTAAAGATTTTATTTATTTGACAGAGACACAGCGAGAGAGGGAACATAAGCAGGGGGGGCTGGGAGAGGGAGAAAACAGGCTTCCTGCGGAACAGGGAGCCCGATGCAGGGCTCTATCCCAGGACCCTGGGATCATGACCTGAGCTGAGGGCAGACGCTTAATTGACTGAGCCACCAGGCACCCTTTAAGTTCTTCACTTTCAAACTCATTAGTTAAGGAAATTATAAAGACCTTCATGTTGCGTCCTTCCTTAATCTTTTCATTGAAGAGAAAACAATAATTTTCCATTTAAAAGTTACATATATAGTAAAATGGATTTATATTATTTTCTCATTATAAATGGGTTTAATGTTATGTATTTATAAATGGATGTAGTTTTTTTTTTTTAAATCTATTCGGTTAGTATACTAAAACCTTAACTACTTAAGTAGCTTTTCTATACAGTATTTTATTGTTAGTTGAGTGGATGATTCTTACCTGGCATAAACATAATGCTTGCATGTTGTTGCTTCAAATAGAACTGAATTTAAAAATGATCTCAATTATCCCGTGCCCACTTGACACTCATCAAATTCAGAGATAGAATAAAAGGAAAACAAGTAACTGAACTGTATTACGAATCTGAAATTTCATTGCTTTCTGTTAAAAATTAAGGGGAATGTGGGACACCTAGGTGGTACAGTTGGCTAAGAGTGGGACTCTTGCTTTCAGCTCAGGTCGTGATCTCATAATCCTGAGATCCACTGTGTTTCAGGCTCTACCCTCATGGCGGAGTCTGCGTGAGATTCTCTCTCCCTCTCCTTCTGCCCCTCCCACTCATGTTCTCTCTCTAAAATAAATAAATAAATCTTTAAACAAAAACAAAAAAACATGAGGGGAATGTATATGAAATAGTGTTTATAATTTAAAAAATATATATATATATATATAGTGATCTGGAAGTCTAGAAAAATGACAAATAAATACAAAAGTTCTTTCTGATGTGAATGAGTTATGGAGAATACTGTTTGATATTAATCACAGAACTTCAATTGTGAAGCCGTTTCTCTGTGATTATTCTATGTTATAGTAAGATGAGTAATACTATTTTATTATTTAAAATTAATTGACTTTTGGGCACAGAAATAATAAATGAGGAGGACTTTTCCTGGAAACAAAAAGTAAACAACTAGAGGGATTTTATGTAGTACATAAATTGATTTATCCTTTGTGTCTGTATTCATTATTCCTCTCTGCTATTTTATCCTCTCCCATTCTATTTCACAATATTTATGTATAATCTTAAAGATTTGTCTTTCTGCTATCCATCTGCTAGCCAGTTGTCTAACATAAAATCAGCATCTTCAGAAATGTTAATGGCAACAAAATGGTCCAATATTCCTTTGCCTTCATAGCTACTGAAAGAACATTCATCAGCCCATCTCTCTATGTGCACATTAAAAAAAAATGTAAAAGCTTGCTATGTGATCTCTACAAATCTGGTCTTTTGGCACAAGGTTCATGATAGTAAAAAAAAATGTAGCATTTGAATATTGCCACTGTGAAAATAGTCTCCAATTTTTATTAAAATTTCAAGTTACTTTTAAGCTTTTGGATAATGAAAGATTCACAGTGAAGATGTCTATAATTTTGTTGGTAATGAAGGAAATTACAATGATATTAAAATCATTATTCTACCTGTACAAACAATGGAAATTCCCCAAATTTAAAAAGATAGTAGAAAGCCCCCTAAATTTAATTGAAATAGAAATGTGTAAATGCAATCACACACAATAGACATACTGCATGACATTACTGAATGATAAATTTTAAAATGTAAACTCTTTAATAGATTAAATGAGCTACCAAAATATTTGATAAATCTCAGTACCCTTTACTAATGAAGTTAAAATAATAGGTAAAAGTTGTTTTATAACACATGTACATATGTCAAATTAAAAATATTATTAAGAAAAGTACGTGTGACATTCTCATTAAAATTACAAACAAAATGATTCTACTTCTGCCATTATTTGTTATTGTTTATGTATTTCTGACCAGTGCACTCTGATATGGAATAAAAACAAGAGATTTAATTAAAGACCAAAGAAAAGAAAACATGAACACATGACTTGATCGATACCTAAAAAATGCAAATATTTATATTGACATTTACAAGGGATTTTATCACAAAATGAGGATTAGTTGTTAGGTGCTTACTGTTTCCAAATACCATACAGTTTCCTGATATCAAGTATAATGTTTCAACAGTAAAAGTTACACAGTAGCTATTTATGACTTAACTGATATATCTTAGCATACTATATTCTTAAAAAAAAACCTCCATGAATTATAAGTATCCATATGTAAAAAAATATATCTTAATAAGTGATGAATTTAAGTAAATTTGAATTTATTTAACACAGAACTATATTTATATAAACACAGAATTTATATAAACTAAATTTATATAAACACAGAACTCTCTGGCCATATCCTTCTCATTTCAATACTCTGATCCTAATAAAATTGGAAAATGTTCATTCTGCAAATAATATTAAACTAAATGAATGTATTAATTCAGGAATAAAAGGGAAAGAAACAAACAGTTCATGGCAAATCTTGCAAAGGTACCATTTGTTGTTGACCAGATTTCAATTGAATTTGACATTATTCATGTTGCATATAAGTGGAAGTTCAAAAAAAAGCTCCATGTTAACATTCCTAGAAAAAAAATAATAAATGAGATGGGTTCTATCAAAAACATTAAAAAAAAAAAAGCGCAAGCATTCTATCATTATATCAGTGTACTATAAAAACATCTTCCCCCCCCCCCGACCCAGGGGTTATATTCAAAATATTTAACCACCTATAGGGCATGGACACTGACAAATGGAAACATGGTGGCAATAAAGCTAGAGCAAGATCCTGGAATGCCCACTGGGCCAAGGTAGATGCGGGGTCGGGGCACAAGGGGATGGTGGTTGTGGTATGCATATTCAGCCCTGATAGCCAGCAGGTGAGTGCCCATCAAAGAATCTACCAGTTTTTCCTGACCTTCTAACACTCCCTTTGTCTGAAAATGAAGAATATAGAAAACTGTTCAAGGTGCTCTCTTTTAATTCAAAAACCAAAAAAAATAAAAAAAGAAAATAATAATAATTAGGTAATTAATAATAATGAGAATTAGTTTTTCTGAATCCCACTAAAATTTTTCCATTTGCCAACAACTCTCATTAGTATTCTAGAAAAAATAGTTAACTATATGGTAACAGTCCAAACTCTTTGATAGGTTCACTAAAATATCTGAAATTATTAGTGGATGTTAGGTTTTGTAAACATTTTATATAATACATAGCTAAATGCATTAATTTACATGACAGGGGAAATTTTTCATTGTTAATATGTAATTTTGTGCAAGACATATTCACCCTATTTGTAGGAAGATTTTCAAATTGCAATATTTTAATTATAGTGACTAAGACTATTTTCCTTTATTTGAAGATGGCAATCAGTTTAATTCATTCTTGCTGAGCAAGTTGTAAAAATAGATCTGGAATTATCTATGATTTAAAGTAATATTCTTCAGAAATTGTTCTCATTACAAAAATGGTTGAACAGATTTTACTTAGATATTCCAAGATGGTAAATTATCATATTATTATTAAATATGGCTTCAGTCCTCCAAAAGTTATCACTAAAGATAACTACTTTAAATTTGCAGGGAAAGAGAATAATAATGGAAAGACACTCTATCAAAAAATCTAACAATGTTTGTATCATTATTTAGCATTAGCATACCATTCATTAAGCTTTTTAAAAGTATCTCATTTCCAGTCCTAACCCACTGGGGGGAAATTAAAAGCTTTCCTCTTAAAACTTAAAAATTTGCAATTAATTTGAAGGGATAAATATGAATTTGAATATATATCATATAATTTTCATCTATATTTAATCACACAGAGGCAAATTAGTTTCCTTAAAATAATCTATAACTGTTTGGCCTAATTGTTTATATAATTAAATAAATTTAAATATTTATATATGTGTGTATATATGTATATGTGTCAAATGCATGCATATTGACATATATCTAATATGTATTAAATATATTAGTTATATAAATTATATAAAAGTATTTTAATAATAAAGCAAATAAATCATACTTAATTTTAAGTATATACATCTTTATACTTAGATACATACATATTTAAAACTGACACAGACTAGGTTATTAAAAGTCCTTCATTATGATTCTATTTACATAAAGTTCAAAAGCATGCAAAACTGTTCAATGATGTTAGAATATGGTGTCTGTCCCTGGGGTGCAGAAGGAAGGGGTCAGTAGCTGACTGAAAAAGACTACAAAGAGCTCTGGGATTCTGATTATATTGTGTTTGTGTATACATTACATAGGTACTTATACTTTGTGAAAAATCCCTGAAATGCATAAACACAATTTATGTTATTTATGTATGCAGGTATGTATTTCCATATAAAAAGTACCAGCCAGTAGTAACCAGGACTCCCTTTTCTGTTGGTAGCATGGAACACTCTGAAATGCCCTGCAGAACTCACTGTCAGCTGTGTGCTATTTCCCCTGGTCATTGGATCATAAGGAACAATGCCAGATCAAGACCCAGGAGGTCTCATACCTTTGAAGTCTTCCACTTTGAAGCAGAATGAAGGACTGAAAGCAATGTGATTGATTTTTTTATTTTTTTAAATTTTTATTATTATTTATTTATTTTATTATTATTTTTTTTTTTAGAGACTGGAGGGGATGGGAGAAGACCAGAGAGAGAGAGAGAGAATCCCAAGCAGGCTTCACACTCAGCATGGAGCCTGAGGTGGGGCTTGATATCACAACCCTGAGGTCATGACCTGAGATGAAATCAAGAGTTGGATACTTAACTGACTGAGCCACCCAAGAGCCCCAATGTGTTTGATATCTATAAATAGTCTGAGCAATCCATTAGGTGGGCAATAAAAGGACATATAAAAACTTGAGACAAGATGATCTAAAATATTATCTATACCATAATTAGAATAATCATTCTTTCATTCAATAAAACCTTACTGAATGCCCACTGTATTTAAGCACTGGTAATAAAATAGGGCATACAATTCTACAAATATGAAGCTTATATTCAGATGGAACATTCTACTCAATAGACAAAATTAAGACTAATTTTGAACTAACTCTAAAATGTTATACAAAAAAAGGGGGTGCCTGGGTAGCTCAATTGGTTGTGTCCAACTCTTGATTTTGGCTCAGGTCATAATCTCAGGGTCCTGAGGTCGATCCCTGCCTTGGGCTCTTCTGTGTTGGGCGTGGAGCCAGCTTAGGACTCTCTCTTGCCCTCTCCCTCTGTCCCTCCCCCCACCCCTGCTCTCGCACAAGCACGCACATGCTCTCTCTTAAAAACCATTATATAAAAAAGAAACAAAGCTACAATTATAAATTACAATCAAGAATAAAGGTAAATCATCCATTTTTCTAATTTTTTTCTGTTAAATAGTTTATCCGAAGTGTGGTCTAAATATAGGTATCCACAGCACTTTAGCAACTTTCATGGAACTGTGGAGGTAGTCCACAGAGATAAAATATGCAGTTTCCATGGTCATCTAGAGGGTCAGCCTTTTTCTTCTGCTGCAGTTAGTTTGCAAATCTTCATGTTTGAGAAAACAAAACAAAACAAAACTCATTTTCTGTGCTTCTATTCCAGAATCCTGAAATTTGCTTGAAAAAAACCTACAAATGGAAGATGGTTCATAAGTTAACTACCACTTCATGCTTGTATTAATTTTCTATTGCTGACATAGAAATTATGTCAACTACCACAGATTTAGTGTTTTAAACAATACCAATCTATTATGCTAAATTCTATAGATTAGAAACCAACATAGTTCTCACTGGGGCAAAAATCAAGGTGTCATCAAGACTGTGTTCTTTTCTGGAAGCTCTAGGAAATATGTTTTCTTGCCTTTTCCACCTTGCAAAGACTGCTCACAGCACTTGCTTCTGATCCCTTTCTCCATCTTCAATTCCCAATGTTGCAACAATCCATAATCACATCTCTAACTGACTCAAGCCAGGAAAAGTTCTTTACTTTGAAGGCCCCATATGATTACATTAAGCCCACCTAGATCTTTAACCTATAATCACATCTGTGAAGCCCCTTTTGCCATGGTAGGTAACACACTCACAGATTCCAGGGTGTAGGGCATGGTCCACAATGTTCTTCAACCATCATAGGGTTCTCTCTATGACTCAATAATTTTAATTTAACTTTCTTTCTTTCTTTCTCTTTTTCTTTTTCTTTCTTTCTCTTTCTTTCTTTTTCTTTCTTTCTTTCTTTCTTCCTTTCTTTCTTTCTTTCTTTCTTTCTTTCTTTCCTTTTTTTCTTTCTCTTTCTTTTTTTTTCTGTGACTTTGTTCTCTATTTTTTAATTTTTTTTATTATTATGTTATGTTAATCACCATACATTACATCATTAGTTTTTGATGTAGTGTTCCATGATTCACTGTTTGCATATAACACCCAGTGCTCCATGCAGAACCTGCCCTTGTTCTTTATAGCACTTTTAGGTTCACCACAAATTGAGGGAAGGTACAGAAATTTCCCAGATACTTTCTGCTCCTACACATGCATAGCTTCCCCCATTATCAACACTCCCCTCCCCCCAGAGTGGTACATTTGTTACAACTGATAGACTTACACTGACACGTTATCATCCAGATTCTGTAATTTATATTAGAATTCACTCTTTAGATTGTACGTTCTTATGAATTTGGATAAATATATGATGGCATATATCCATCATTATAGTATCATACAGAGTACTTTCACTCCTCTAAAATCTTCTATGCTCCATTTATTCATCTCTCAACCCTAAACCCTGCCAACCACGAATTTTTTTTTTTTGTCTCCATAGTTTTGCCTTTTCCAGAACATTATATAGTTGGAATCATATAGTAGATAGCCTTTTCAAATTAACTTCTTTCATTTAGTAGTATGAATTCAAAGTCCCTCCATAACTTTTCATGACTTGATAGCTTATTTTCTTTTTAGCACTGAATAATCTTATATCACAGCTTATCCATTCACCTAGTGAAAGATATCTTGGCTGCTTTCAAGTTTTGGCAATTATGAATAAAGTTGTTATAAATATCCATGGGTAGATTTTTGTATGGACAAAAGTTTTCAGTTTCTTTGGATGAGTACCAAGGAGCATGATTTCTGGCTCATATGATGAAGATATGTTTAATTTTATAAGAAGCTGTTAATTTGTTTTCTAAAGTGGCTGTACTGGGCCACCTGGGTGGCTCAGTCCATTAAGCACCCAACTCTTGATTTCCTCTCAGGTCATGATCTCATGGTGGTAAGACTGAGGCCTGCCTTGGGCTCTGCACTCTGAGGGGAATCTGCTTGAGATTTCCCCACTCCCTCTGCCCCTCCCCACCCCTCAGATAAATAAATAAATCTTTAAAGTAGCTGTACCATTTTTGTAATCCCACCAACAATGAATGAGAATTCCTGTTGCTCCACATTGTCACAGCATTTGGCATTGTCAGTGTTCTGGATTTTGATCATGCTAATATGTTTATAGTGATATCTCATTGTTTTAATTTGCATTTCCCTGATGACATGTAATGTGGAACATCTTTTCTTAGGCTTATTTGCCATCTATATATCTAGTTTGGTGAGTTGTCTGTTAAGGTCTTTGACCCATTTTTTTTTTTTTTTTTTTTAGGCAAACTGGGTTGTTTGCTTTCTTATTGTTAGGTTTTAAGTGATTTTGTATATTTTAGATAACAGTCTTTTATCAGATATGGCTTTTGAAGATAGTTTCTCCCTGTCTGTGATTTGTCTTTTTATTCTCTTGACTGTGTCTTTTGCACATAGGAAATTTTTAATTTTAATAAAGTCCAGCATATAAGTTACTACTTTTATGGATCTTACCTTTGGTGATGTATCTAAAACTTCACGTTCTCCTCTTCTGAAAGTCACCTAGATTTTCTCCTGTTATCTTCTAGGAGTTTTATGGTTTTGCATTTTATATTTTGGCCTGTGATCCATTTTGAGTTGATTTTTGTAAAGAGTATCAGGTCTGTGTCTAGTTTCATTTTCTTTTGCATGTGGATGTCCAGTTGTTCCAGCACCATTTGTTGAAAAGACTGTCTTTTCTTTGTTGTATTGCCTTTGTTCATTTGTCAAATACCAATCGACTATATTTATATAGCCTATGTCAGGGCTTTTTGTTCTGTTCTACTGATCTACTTGTCTATTCTTTAACTAATGTAGATATATAGCAATTTTTGAAATCAGGTAATGTCAGTCTTCTAACTTTGTTCTTCTCCCTTAATATTTTTTGGTTATTCTGGTTCTTTTGTTTTTCCATATAAACTTTACAACCAGTTTGTTACATTATCAATTTTTAATTTCTAAGTGATTCATGCCTCATTTACTCTGGTTGTTTAACATTTTCATAGTATCTCAATACAATTTCGTCATAATTTTTTATGCATATAGCAGAACCAATTCCATGAGATGTTAATTCCTTTTATTTCAAACTCAATGTTTCTATGTAACTTCATCTAGCACCTTAGCAACAAAACATTTTTACCCCTCTTTTTCTATCAGTTCAATGTTTGCCTTGTTCTGATACCTTCCCATTCCAACCACCACAAGTATCCTGCTTCATTGTTTTCTCTCCTATTTATATTTTTAAATTTCTTTTTCTCTATTCACTGGCCATTCCCTCGAACTATAAATATTCAGATTTCCCCATCTTAACACTAAATATTAAAAAAAAAAGGAAAAAGGAAATAAAAGAAACTTACCAACCTATGCAATTTTACTAGAAATATAACTAGTCTAATTGAATTATGTTTTTTTAAATACTTGTACAGAAAATAATTCATACACAAAACTCCAGTTGATTCACCAGAAAGCAAGGAAGGAGGGGACCCTAATGAAGTCATTCTCTATATTCTGTCACTAAAAGATAGTGCACTTCAGTTAACATAGACAACAACTCCATTCTTTGGTTTCATACTTAGTAGATTAATAAGTGTTAGCTTTTTAATCATATTGATTAAAAATATTGATAAGAACTATTTGCTACTTATTAATCATAAAAATTGTCCTATTTTCATTTGCACTCAAGAATATCCAAAATGTATAAACAAATACTAAACTATTTTCACTTGTGTGGCTGGAACAACTGTGAGTTTGGCTAAAATCTAAGTTTCTTTTTTTTTTTTTAATAAAATCTAACTTTCTTAATAATAAGAAAGGCTATACCATTAGAGCTTTGAAAAAGTATTATTTGTACATATACATAAAGAGATTTATCTATTAAAGAGTTCATGTAATATTTATGAGAAATAGAAGTTTTATTGGATAAATTATTTGTTTTAGATTAAAATGAAGTCTGTATCTTCTCCCTGATTTTATCACAATGGGAAAATAATGTTAGGCTATATTTCAGTTTGCACAAGATCTGCATTTAATTTCTCATAATTCAAAGTCTTTTAACTTCCAACACTGCTTCTTATGGACCAATAGCTCTAAGGTAATTTATCATTGATTTTATAAATTGTTTAAATTATAAAAAATAGCTTTATGCTTAATTAAATTAAAAATTAATACTTGATGTATTTTAAATGGCTTAAAAGATTTTTCTTATGACATCTGATAATGTAAGAAATCACTAGAAATTACTGTTTTGGCTTAAATGATAATTTTCAGATTTTGATCAAATTTAAGAACTTAGATTAATATAAATGTGCATTTTTTTTGAGAGGGAGAGAGAAAGAGAGAGAGGAGAAGTAGAGGGAGAGGGAGAGAATTTTTTTTTTTAAGATTTATTTATTTATTTTAGACAAAGAGAATGAGAGAGAGCACAAGAAAGCAGGGTGAGGGGCAGAAGGAGAGAGAGAGAATCCTGAAGCAGACTCCCTGCCCAGTGTGGAGCCCAATGTGGGGTTCAATCCCAGAACCATGAGATCCTTACCTGACTTGGCTGCTTAACTGACTAAGCCACCCAGGTGCCCCAGGAGAGAATCTTAAGCAGGCTCCACAACGTGGCTCTATCTCACAACCCTGAGATCATGACCTGAGCTGAAATCATGGGTCAGACGCTTAACCAACTGAACCACCCGGGTGCTGCATAACTTAGTTTAATATTTAATTGGAATTAATTAATAAATTTTCCTTGGATACCTATAAAATTTCTAAGTTAGAAAAAAAAACACATGTATCATTAACTAACCATAAGTTAAATTATGATTTTTTATTTTTATAGAAAATAACTAAAAATTAAAAGAATGTTTGCACACACACACCCATATTATCATCCAAAATTTGTTAAACTGTTATTAAATATATTCTATAGAGAAAAAATATAGCTAGATATGCATTTCTTCCTTCAGTTTTATCTTGTGCACAAACAAAATTTCAAGTAAGTAAATATTTTAAATGATTTCTGGGAAGAGGAAACATGGAACCAACCATACAAAGTAGTTTGTTATTTTTTCTTAAGAGATTTTTTACATGCATACAGATTTATTTTATATAATGATAAATTTAGTTATAATTTAATTCCAAAATGGTGGGCTAGTTTTAATTTTATTATTGATTTTCACATTACATATTCATTAATTTAAAATATTTATAAAAAATTAAAAAGATAATAGAAGACAAATTCAAGATCACAGCAAAAATGTCAAAGATATGAGGAAGGTACACTTGGATTCCCTGGTTGGTTATGCTTATGAATCGTGAATATAAAGGGAAAAGTAAATTGTATTGAAGTTGTTTAAATAGAAGTCAATATTAATGGAGTTATTCGTGAAGGAGATTTATGAATAATTTACCAAATATTACTACGAGGATATATGAAAAGCAGAATTCGTGTTTTCTTTCTGTAAAATGATAGAATAATTCTGTGTCCAGATAAGTAGCTTCTCTGTATTACCAAATTATATACTTAATTCTCTGAAGTTATTGGTATAATTTTGATAAAATTTTCTTATTTTTGAAAAAGAATTAAGTTCCTAATATTAATTGTTATTTATTGTTGTGTGTTTTCTTTTTTGTTCTTTGCTGTGTGTTTTCAAAATAGCTCCTATAACCAGTTCTTTTTTTAGCTACTATAACTCTGTTAATATTTGTCTCTTTTGAGAGCCCCTCTTGGTATTTTGTTTTTTTCCAATCCAGGTCCCAAATTCCAAAATAAATCAAACTGAAAAAGCTTTGTAAAATAACTATTTTTGGGTTCTCTGGAATATTCACTAGGTAACATTAAGTTCTGTCCTTCTCCATATAAAAGGAACGTACCAGAAACAAGTAGAATTCTTTGACACTATTTAAACTTTAATTAACTCAATAATACCGTGAGAGCTCTTTAGTTGATCATATTTGAAATATAAAAATTTGCCTCAAAAGTGAGTTTCAGTTGCCTTAAGTTATGTATGTATAAATAAAAATTAACATTTCAATGATTGTGTATAACTCAAGAACATACTCATTTTCATATTCAAAGACTGGTTAGAAAAATCATTTTACCAAAAGATGTATTTCTAGATTACTAGGCTTCAATTCACTTGTCAAATATGCTAAGTCCTTATCACATACTTTGTGATATAATTCAAGAAACCCTGAAGATTTTCAGTTTCCCTACTTCATACAGTATTATTTACCCCTAGAGTAATCACTGAGCACTTCATTATAAATTTTGTGTTACCTTCAAGAGATAATTCCAATCTTATAATTCTGATTTTGGCTAAGGAACTTTCATCTTTTGGGTGAACATCAGTAAATATGTGCACCGAGCCTCAATGAAGATAGCACTAGAAGCTCTCAAAAACTAAAGCAACAATAAAACTCTAGACGGTTGAGCCTAACATCTCTATCTCACAACTGAAGAGATTTAAAGACATCTTTGAATCATAAAAATCTATTTTACTTAGAGGCCTCAGTCCAGGGCTCTTAAGAAGTTTCCAGTCAGTTTTTGAGGGGACATAATCCTCATCCAAGAACATTGATCAAGATGATGACAGCATAAGGGAGACAGTTTCTATATAAGATGCAGAAAAAAGGTCCAACTGATTAGTCACTGATTGTCATATTTTAATCTGCTTACATTTGTTCTTTTCTTTCATCATTATTTTCTTTCCTCTTCACTTACTTAAGGATTTGGATTATTAATAGACATTCAAACCTCTTATCTGTGATGTCTGTAAGTTTCTTATCCTTAATTCTGCTTTGTGTGTGTTTTTGAATAAAATATACATCCCCTATAATTACTGTTTATAACTTACATTCCTTTGGCTGGCAACTAGCTTGTTCTGGTTCCTAGTGTGTTGAAGTACGAATGATGATTTTCTGTGTAATTTGAATCAAACGCTAAGTGCTTTTTAGGTGACAAAGAAAACAGTGAGTCAGATGGCCAGAAAAATAAAACTCCCACTGAACCTAGATGTGAAGGTATCTGTCTCAACAATAATAAAACCTGGCAACATTTCCTAGGAGTTGTTCTTTGTAGTCAAACTTTCACAGAAATAGTTTGCGCACTCTTAGCTCCTGCTAAATCATAAAATATGATTTCCCAAATCGTATCATTCTCTTAGTATTGTTCTATGTTTCTATGCTGAAATATGTCATCTTCAAAGTCTGAAATATTGCTGCTGGACATTGTCCTTTCATGGAATCCAACAAATGATTTTCAAGCAAGAGTAATAAAAAAATCTGAAACTAGTAGATGTTGGAAAAACTACTAGCAGAGCCGTTTCATGTATCTACAACACAGCAAAAAGTAGAGAAGTTTTAAATTTGATTATATTCATAGACAACAATGTTGTAATCTCCATTTTGGGTTGACAAGTGACTAAAAGCAGGGAGGGGCTGAGAGCTTAAACCAATGCAATTTTCCTCCTCGATGAAAAATACAACTGTCAGGAAAATTTCCTATTGCTGTATGAAGACTGAGAAAAGTGAAAGATATCTTAGAATCTTCTCTATGATAAACTTATACCCTGAAGATAAAATGTAAATCAACTAAAACACCTGAATTATCAAGACAAACATAACAACCTGTTGATCAAAACTTGGTTCAAGATTTTATCTCACTATGACCATTAGTCACAAACTGTTATGTCTTACACACTGCCAAGTAGTTCTCAACATTGCAAAACTTGTATTAAAATCCATCACCCAACCAGATCTTAAAAAAACCCATCATTCTCTACTTTCCCTTTTGGAGGTGCTGTTAAAATTCTGCCAAAGTATTTTTCTTTCCTTTCAATAAATCCAACAAAGTAAGCTTTGCTAACTCTACAGGTGTTTTTTGATGGTGTTTCCCTAAGCTGAAAGTTGACAAAAGCTAAAAACACACAAATCAATAGTTGATCTGTAGGATAGCAAAACATGCCCAGAAATAGAATTGAGAAACAGTTCTTTCCATGATAGAAAAAATAACAATAAAATGCTTAGAAACAACGTCCACCACAAAGGCACAGGACCTATATAGATAAAGCAATCAAATCATATTGAAAGACGTAATACAAAATGTCAACAGGATAAAAAAATACACCACATATTTGAATGGGATGATTTCACAGAATAAAACTATCAATTTCTTACACTGTTGGCGGGAATGCAAACTGGTAGAGCCATTGTGGAAAGCAGTATGGAGGTTCCTCAAGAAGTTAAAAATAGAACTACCCAAAGACCCAGTAATCGCACTACTATTTATCCCCAAAACACAAAAACACTAGTTAAAAGGGGTGCATGCACCCCTATGTTTATTGCAGCATTATTTATAATAGCCAAACTATGTAAGCAGCCCAAATGTTCCTTGATTAATGAATGGATTAAGAAGATGTGGAAATATATACAACAGAATATTATTCAACCATAAAAAAGAATGAAATTTTGCCATTTGCAATGACACAGATGGAAGTAAAGAGTCTAATGCCATGCGAAATAAGTCAGTCAAGGAAAGACAAACACTATATGATTTCACTCATATGTGGAATTTAAGAAACAAAACAAAGAGGTAAAGGAGCAAAGGGGTAAAAAGAGAGAGAGGCAAACCAAGACACAGACTCAACGATAGAGAACAAACTGATGGTTACCAGAGGGGAGGGGTGTGGGGGGGTGGGGTTGAAATAGGTGATGGGGATTAAGGAGTGCACTTGTGATGAACACTGGGTAATGTATGGAAGTGATGAATCACTACATTGTATACTTGAAACTAATATTATACTGTATATTAACTAATCAGACTTTAAATGAAAACTAAAAAAAAAATGAAATAAAATAAAGTCTTAAAAAATAAAAACTTAAAAAATATCAATTTCTCACAAATTACCAAAAATTCATCAGTCTTTTTTAATTCTAGCTGGAAGTTAGTTGAAAAATATAAAAGGAAAAAGGGAAAAACTGTGAGGTACATTTTTCTTACTAGATATTAGCATACTACAAAGGCACAGTTATTAAATCCAGATCTATTGTGCTGGATATGGGAAAAAGAGTAATCTCACAAATTACTAGTGGATATGTATATTGTTACAATATACTATTTGAATAGCAATATGTATATTGTTATAATTTCCTGTTTGGAAAGTAATGGGTAAATATCTATTAAAATTAAAAATACATATACACTGTGGCTCAGCAATTCTACTGGAAATCTTTCTCACAGAAATAAAATCATAATGGTCATAAGAACATACTTCTTGCAAGGATTTTCATAGCAGCAAAAACTAGCAAACCTAGGTATGTGCAAATAAGCAATGCTTAAACAAATGAAATCTAACCAGAATACCATATAGCCATTGAAAAGAATATGTTAGAACAGCACTTCTCAAAGAAAGAAGCTTGTTCCATGAAACCCTGATGAGTATATATAATATAGGTAGATAAATAGATATCATATCATCCTGTAATGCAATAACCAAAATATCTTTTATATGTGTATTAATGCATGCACACACACAAGTATGTTTGTGTATAGTTATTGGAGAATGGATAAAAATTATGTTGGGTTTTTATGTGGGTTTATGAATATGAAGGGAACCTGTTGTGTATGAAGGTGGAGAATAAAGAGGAAAGGGAGGAAAGATACTTTAAAAGAACATGAAATTTACAATATATGTGTTTATGTAAACATACATGTGTATGTGTTCAATATTTATACAAATAAATTAAAATCTTTCCTAAACTGAGAAAAAAAAAACAAAACATATTTAAAAAGCAAACATTATTTTAATTATCTCAACCCCCATCCCACTCCCAAACTCGCAGGTAAATAAGACTATTTGAGAGCTTTCTCTATATGAGTTTCTTTGTTTGTTCTTTTGTTTTGTGTGCTTGGTTTGAGTGTTATCCAATGAGGATTTTACCAGTGGATTGTAAATATCCCAAAGCAGAGATTTTTATTTGCAACTGTACATGCATTCTTGAAAAAAAAAAAAAAAATTCTTACTTTTTTGCCTAGGAATTTTGAGGGATGGAACTGGGAATTGACATCTGGCTTCTGGACATTATTTGTTGAGACATGAGCTGTCTGGCAGAGGTGTTAAAAGTGAGGTTAGGCCAGTGTGTATTAGGAAAGCAAACCCTGCCAAAAGAATACTGGGATATGAAATGGTAATTTAGATAGTATTATTGATAGTTGATGTGCATGTGCACGGATATACAACAAGCTTCTTTATATTTCCCAGCATCCCTTGCAATTATTTTGGGACCATGCAATGAATCTAGTCAATGAACATGAAGCAGACACAATATGTGTCTCTCTCGGGCTGAAATGACATGCCTGCTTCATTCTTCTCTACCATAGTAAACTTGGAAGACATGCATTTGTTCCAGATGAAACAAATACAAGATAAAGATGACTGTGCAAACCAAAGGTGTGCAAATTTGACCTTACTAAGTGTGACTAAGATAAAAGTTGCTATCTTGAAATGGGGTGCTTCTTTTAAAAACAATAGATTTTTAGAGGCAATAAGTGAAAAAGAAACTGATTTGGGAAGATAGAAGATGACGTAGTCAAAAACATTAGAGAAATTATCAACTGAAATATCTTTAAAAGCAAATATGTGTAGTAACTTGGAAAAAATAAGATTAGTAATGAAACATTTCTTGTCTGTGTTTGGTATGTTATTACAAGAAAAGGAAAGATTTCAGGAAGGAATAAACTTTGTTCTTTTTGTTTCTCTTTTGTTTTTTACTTTTAGGCCCAAAGAATAATAGAAGACATTAAAGCAGTAAAAATGGCTCGATTGAATTAAAGTGCTTCCAGAAAAAAAATCAAATTTAAAGTGTGGCAGACACTAAAATCTCAAGTGACACAGAGCAAAGTTCGATTCAATGTTTAGCTTTCTCATACAAACTGAAGAATCTCAACAAAACCAGGCTTAGGGTAAGAATGTTTAGTATGCGAGGGTGCCTGGGTGGCTCAGTTGGTTAAGCGACTGCCTTCGGCTCAGGTCATGATCCTGGAGTCCCGGGATCGAGTCCCACATTGGGCTCCCTGCTCGGCGGGGAGTCTGCTTCTCCCTCTGACCCTCCCCCTCTCATGCTCTCTGTCTCCCATTCTCTCTCTCAGATAAATAAATAAAATCTTTAAAAGAAAAAAGAAAATCTTCCCTGGAAGCTAGAGATAGTGTCTCCATCTGGGTCAAAGGGCATTTGTTTCCTGACCAATATAATAAACATAGAGAACTTTATTATCGGGCGCCTGGGTGGCTCAGTTGGTTAAGCGACTGCCTTCCGCTCAGGTCATGATCCTGGAGTCCCGGGATCGGGTCCCGCATCGGCTCCCGGCTCAGCGGGGAGTCTGCTTCTCCCTCTGACCCTCCTCCCTCTCATGCTCTCTGTCTCTCATTCTCTCTCTCTCAAATAAATAAATAAAATCTTTAAAAAAAAAAATTAAAAAAAAAAAAAGAATGTTTAGTATGCGGACAAAGAAGCAAAGGATTCATGCATAAGTTTTGATTGGCAAGGCATATGAGCCTTTTTCAGGAGGCTGGCCACCTGGGGAGAAGGGGTACTCTTGTCCAAAAGCCAACTCCGAGCATTCTGCCTGGGCCAGAGATTTTTAAAGGGGTTTAATCAGAAGGGAGTGCTGTGGTCTGTGACATTTCTTGGTTAGTGCAGACTTGACAATGTCAGCTACAGAGTTGTCTTGGTGCCTGGAGATTGTGCAAGAAGTTCTAGTTCCTTGGTGCCCAGGTGGTGTTGAGCAAGAAGGTCTGGTTCCTTGGTACTTGGGGATTGTGCAAGAGTACTCTGTTCTTTCTGCAAGGGAGGGCAAGGCCTACGGATGTGCAAAGGGAGGTCAGCAAAATCATTTGTGTGGCCTTAAAAAAGAAAAACACTTTGCTAAGAGATTGCTGGACTAATCGGAAAGCCAAGGTGGTTTCAAACAGACTTGCTGATCTCTGTAGCCTGGGAATGTTCTGGTCCTTCACTCCCCAAGGCCAGTGGTCAGCAAATCTCAAGGAAAGTAAATTAGATTTTTTTTTTTAAGATTTATTTGAGAGAGAAAGAGAGAGAGTGAGTGAGCAAGGGGAGGGGCAGGGTGAGAGGGAGAGAGAGTCTTAAGCAGACTCCGAACTGAGTGCTGAACTAGGAGCCCAACACTGGCTTGATCTAGGACCCTGTTACCATGACCTGAGCTGAAATCAAGAGTCGGATGCTTAATCAACTGAGCCACCTAGGTGCCCTCAAAGTAAATTAGTTTTGTTACAGATCAAGGGCCTTAGGTCAGCAAGCAGGGAGTGTGTTAACTTGAAGCAAGTTATCCCTTAAGATCTGCTTGAATGCTGTTATACTTAATACTTTTTCTCAGTAAAGAAACGTGAATGCATTTAATGGCATATTGAAATGACTGGAAGTCACAGATAAAAGCTTATAAAATTCTTGAGCAAATCGTATCACTAAAGAAATCACAAACTTGGATTAGAAAAAATTTTTTTTTTTTTTACTTTTCTAGACTGAAAGCATTATTTAAACATTTATGTTATTCAATAGGAATGGGCTTTATGAAAGCTAAGCAGCACTCAGGGAGGACATACTCCCCAAAACCCACTTCATGTACAGCCACAGAAGAAATAGATAAGGAAGGACAAAGGGATTCTTCTAGAGAACAGATTCAGATCCTAATTAAAGACATCTCCTACACTCCAAGTGTAGCAGGCTTTACTAAGTCCTGCTCAATGCAAACATTTTAGAGTTGCTAAAGACCAGTGATTTCTGTATCTTACACATTTTCCCTTTCCAAATAAAGTGATTATTGCTATTTTCCAGTCTGTATTTCACCATTTGATTTTAAGCATATCTTGTAGAGAAGGGGGGAAATAATTTGCTTTTTTTATACCTTTTTTGACTGGAAAAATAAAATTATGGAGGTGATTTATCAACCGAGCATTATTTAGAAATCCTAGATGTTCAGATGAATGCATTGTTGAGAGGGGACTTTGAGTGGTTTCTCTCAGAGAAGGAAGGGACATTGCTGGAATGGGAAGAAAAGGACAAAAGAAAGAACATTTGGTGACCAGAGAAACAGATCACCGGAATTAATTCTCAGTGATTACCCCTGAACACTTTTGCATCTTGCAGCACACTTTTGAGTTAGGAATGAGGCTAGTTTTCGTCAATGGATTGAGAGTGGAAGTAATATGAGTTACTTCTGGGTTCTAGCAAATACTAATCAGCATGGCTCCTCCATCGCTCTTCCTCTTCTGCAGTGATGATGAAGCCATGGCTTCCAGATGATGGTGATGATTCAAGAGGAGGGATGCTTATCTTGCATCAGAGCTTGGGTGGCTGAGAAATAAGCTTTCTTTGTGTAACGCCACTGAGATTTGGGGGTTTTCCTGTTGTAGTGGGCAGCCTAAAAGACACCAGTGGGTATACTGAACAAACTGGCTTAGTGTGGGGCTGGAGGAAGACTTCCTGGGAAATCAATATTTGAATGAGCTCTGAAGGATCTATAGGCATTTAGGAGGCAGAATGTTTCTAGGGAGAGTGAAGAGGGTGACACATAAACACATTGTGATCCTTGGTACTGGGCAACTGACTCTCCACATATTACAGATACAAACAAATAAATTTAATAAGAATACATGGACACCTCTGTCACTCAGAATATGGAGATTTGTACTGACTCAGTGCAACCCGTCACCCTGGCCACTCATTCTCATGACTAACATAGATCAAGTCAGGGAAACTTCACATTTCTTTCACTATGTGCTTGAACTAGAAGAGCACAGTGTCTGACTACTGTGAAGGTTTGTAGATTTTTTCCCCTGCCAGTGTCAGGGAGAGATGTTTAAGTTTGTAATGCAGTAAAGATTTGATTGGTGGAGGCTCTTAGGTAGGTGAAAAGACAAATTTATTAACTTGTCAAACTCTTCCTCTCAGATAGAAAGAATGTAATAGATTCTTACATAAAGAATTATTCCTTCCCAGTAGTGCTGACCGTCTATTTTCTTTTTTTTTTTTCTTTTTTTTTTTTTTTTTTTCACATTCTAACATGGGCTTCTGGGGTACTCATGAGTTAGCACCACATTCTGCACTCATAGCAATTTCAGAGGGTGACTGAAGAACATTTTACAATATTAAACAACTCATATCATTCTTAAATTTATAACTTTAGATGAAATATGAGTGAAGTGTTACGTCAGTAATTTATTTTGGCAACTAAAAAGAAATTGAATATAACTTGCATTTGTTTGATTTTTATAAAAATAACATAAGATTTAATTAGATTTGCAAAAATATTTAAATTCAGCTTAATTTAAGTAATTATGATTTAATTTTAAATGCTTTTTCTTTATAATGTATATTTTAATTTTAATAGGTAATTTTGATGAAATTTAATTATTATTGAACAAGCCTAGGTGTTCTATTGAAAGGAAGGGATGGTTAAATGGGAGCATTTTGGGAAGTCATATCTTGTAAACTTTTCTTATCTTCATTTTAGCAAAATCACTACTTTCAAATATTCATATAGATATCACTTTTCCTTCAACAAAACTCCTGAACTTGTGCCATGACAAATTTAGTAGTCAATTAATTAATATTTTGTCAAATTTTCAGCTGCTTCCAATTATTCACTAATAAATAATGCTCTAATTAGATCCTTATTCACAGATTCTCATAAATAAAAGTATTCCTGGATATTTAATTATAGAACTGAAGTATATTTGGTAGACTGAATAATGTTCTTCCTCCTCTACTCCCAAGATGTCTATGTCCTAATCTCTAAAATCTGTGAATGTTATCTCATGTGGCAATAGGGAATTTGCAAATGTGATTAAATTAAGAATCTTGAAATGGGCAGATTCTGGATTATCTGGATGGGCCCCAAGTGTAATCACAAGAATCTTCATAAGGTGACGCTAATATCAACAGTAACATATAATGTCATCATGTACCTTTCCTATGATGAGATGAGAAGGGCACTTGACCTGCATGTTACTATTGTCCAAACCCCATAATGCAGTCTGATGAGAAAACATCAGACAAGCTCCAAATTGTGGGACATTCTACAAAATATCTAACCAGCACTTCTCAAAACCATCAAAATCCTAAAACAAACAAACAAACAAACAAAGAAACTGAAAGTGTTACAGATTTGGAGATGACTAAAAAAACATGATGACTACATTCAATATGGTATACCGGAATGAATCTTGGATTGAGCAAAGGACATTAATGGGAAAACTGATGAAATCCAAATAAAGGCAATAGTTCAGTTAATGATATCAGGTCTATGTTACAAAGCTGGATAAAGGGTATAGAGGAACTTGATAGTATCTATGCGATTTTTCTACAAAGCTAAAATTATTCCAAAGAGAAATTTTTTAAAAAAATTAAAAACAAAATAACCACAAAAATTTCATCAGGTCCCAAAGGTAATAGGGGAAAATACCATCAAACCTTTAATAATATCAACCCTTTTCTTTAACATAACAACCAAACCATCATGGAACTTCAGTCATTTCTTTCCTTCATGTCATTCTAATTCCTCTTCCCTGTTGGAACCACTGGGGGAAAGATTTCTTAGAGTATGGAACACAAAGACTATAGTATTATTGAAATAGAGGTTAAAATTTTCCATTTTCTTTAAAGTGATTTTTTTTCTGATAATGGCTAAATCTACTAATTTATATGTAAAAATACTGCATTAATTGACCACTGCTACTTTCTCTTTATAAACTTTTACTTTAATGGTTCTTTTTAGATTCTGCAAATCCTGCTGAGATTAGTTTAGTGGATATTTAATTTTTCTCCATAATTGAAAGAACATACAGTACTCAAGTGTAAGGTATTATTAAATTTTCTATGCTGAGGCATGTGGATTTTTTCCCCAAAATACTATAGCCTAATAGCAAAGCAGAAATTGTTCATGTTGCCACAAAGTTCAAAAGTGGTTTCATGAAAGCAATCAGTTTTCAATTCTCCCCTTTTCATTCCATCTAAAAGCTAAACACAATACCTTTAAAAAAAATGTTAACAGAATTAAAGATCTCCCATGGACTTAAATACCTGACTGCTGTCATTATAACCTGTAAGAGCGAAGGCAAATCTCAAAATATTGCCCACATCAGAGGAAGTATTTAAAACACTGAACTTTACAGGTTCTTTAGTTTTCCCTAAGATATATTATTAAACTAGGTTGCTGCTAAGTCTTAGAATTCTATCCTTTCATCTTGCCTGAAGATCTCAATCAGAATCTAGACTTCTTCCCCGCCCCCCGCGCCCCATATTGGTCATAAGTATTCTCTTCTATTTTTCTGATATTAATACTATGATCTAGATCTCAAACTTTTTAACCCATGATCTTACTTCGCTATCTAATTTTGTAAAATTTTTGAATCAAAATTAAGCTTCTCACTGATCAGTTCTGATATTTGAATGACTGACTGAATAGTGACCAGCCGTTTAAGATAGGAGAAAATAAATACAAAATGTCTGATTTTTTTGAGCCACCTATAGACATGGATAGTCATCACTAAATAAATGCTTCATCATTCCCTAGTTGTCTGTTACAAATATGACTAAGACTACAAGATCAATCTGTGTAAGTCATTTACTTGCTTTATCTTTTGACTTTTTTGCCATACTTATTGAGACTACCCTAGGAACCTAACAATGTACAAAAATAAAGAGGTGGTTACTGGCACAAGTTGTTTATGCTCCGAAGATCTTAAGTTGCCAATCTATCTTACATATTATCAATAGCGGTCACAAAACACATTTGTAATTTTGCTGTAAAAACTGAAAAAAAGAAAACAAAAAGACTATGTTAAAATGTTAATATGTAGCTTGATTATTATAAAAAAGGTTAAAAAGTAAAAACTTTCTAAAAAAAGATCTATTATTTGTTTCTTAGTTTATCATTTAATTTTATACTTGCATAACAATAACACAACATCATTAATTGTTTCCTTTGTGCTATGTGCCAGGTGCTTACATAAGTTAGGTCCTACAACACTCGCAAGGTTTTAGGAGGCAAAGTTCTTATTTACTGGCTGACTATAGTTTTTTCTTTGAGCTATAATTGGCAAAACTGTATATATTTAAACTGTATAACATGATTTGATATACATATACATTTTGAAATAATTACCATAATGAAATTAACACATGTATCACCTCACATAGTTACCTTTATTTGTGTGTGAGAATGCTTAAGATCTACCCTCATAGCAAATTTAAGTATACAGTATAGTTAACAATAGTCACCCATGCTTTGCTTAGATACTAAGAACCTACTCATCTTATAACTCAAAGTTTGTACCCTTTGACCAACATCTCCTCATTTCCTCCAACTCCTAAGCTCTGGTAACCAGCTTTCTACTCCCCATTCTATGAGTTCATTTTTTTTCTTAAACACATACATACAATATTTGTATTTCTCTGCCTAACTTGTTAGCATGATGCCCTCAAGATCAGTCCATATTGTCACAGGTGGCAGGATTTCCTTCTTTTTTATGGGTGAATACTATTCTGGGGCTGTAGGGGGCAGGAAGAGAGAGAAAGAGAGAGAGAGAGAGAAGGTGACATTGCCTTTATCAAATCATCCAATGATAGAAACAGGTTGTTTGCGTGTCCTGACTTATGAATAATGCTACAATGAACATGGAAATACAGATATCTCTTTGAGATATTGATTTCACTTCCTTTGGATATATACCCAGAAGTGGAATTGCTAGATATGGTAGTTCTATTTTCAAGTTTTTGAGGAAGATTCATACTCTCTGCCATGATGGCTGTACCAAATTACATCCCTATCAACAGTGCACAAGGGTTCCTTTTCCTCCTGATCATCGCCAGCATTTGTTATCCTTGTTTGTTTGATGATAGTCATTGTAAATGATGTGAGGTAATATTTCATTGTGATTTTGATTGGCATTTCCCTGATGACTGGTGATATTGAGCAAATTTTCACATCTATTGACTGTGTATCTTCTTTGGGAAAATGTCTATTCAGGTATTTTAGATGAAAATTTCTATCCATTTTAATGTTGAATTAAGGCACAATAACCAGAACCAAAGTCACACAGCCCTTAAGTGGTGAACTTGAATTCAAAAGCAAGCTTAGCTAGCTATGATGCGTATTTTTTAAGCACTCTGCAACATGACTTTTCTCCTGTCTCATTTTTTGAAAATGAAATTGTAAATATAAAAATTATTTTAATGTAATTGTAAGTTTGCTGCTGTTTTAAGATATGATCATATAGACGGTCTCTTCTGCTCTGACTTGTGGAAGAGATGCAGAAAGCCACCAGTGAAAGCTGCCAGAGAACAAAAGCCACAAAAATTTATTCCCACTGAGCCCATCCCCCCACACACACACAAGGGGCAGGGAAACTCCGCCCAAACAGGGTTGCCTGAGTAACAGCGTGGCAGGCCCCTCCCACAGAAGACAGGCTGGGAAAACAAGAGGTCAGCAACCCTAAGGTCCCAAGAAAACAGGTGCATCTTGCTTGGGTTCTGGTCAATAATTTGGATTCTATACATTCCCTCAAACACCCATCAACAGAATGACTAGTAGGAGGAGCCCCCAAAATAGAAAAGACTCAGACATCATGACTTATGCTGCAGATTTACAAGTGGATGCAGATATAACCAAGATGTCGGAGCTGGAATTCAGGCTAGCAATTGTGAAGACAATGGTTAGAATGGAGAAATCAATGGAAACATAGAGCCTATAAGGGCAGAAATGAAAGCTGAATTGGCAGAATTTAAAAATGCTATCAATGAGATCCAATCCAATCTAGATAATCTAACAGCTAGGGTAACTGAGGCAGAAGAGCGAATAAGCAACCTGGAAGACAATATAATAGATAAAAAGGAAAAAGAGGAGGCCAGGGAAAAACAACTCAGAATCCATGAAAATAGAATCAGAGAAATAAGTGACACTATGAAGCATTCCAATGTCAGAATAATTGGAATCCCGGAGGGGGTGGAGAGAGAGAGAGAGGACTAGAAGATGTATTTGAGCAAATCGTAGCTGAGAACTTCCCTAATCTGGGGAATTAAACAAACATTCTTGTCCTAGAGGCAGAGAGGACCCCTCCCAAGATCAAGGAAAACAGGCCAACACCTCGGCATGTAATAGTAAAACTTGCAAATCTTAGAACCAAGGAAACCATCTTAAGGGCATTTAGGGGGAAGTGTTTCCTTATGTACAGAGGAAGGAACATCAGAATAACGTCAGACCTATCCACAGAGACCTGGCAAGCCAGAAAGGCCTGGCAAGACATATTCAGGGTACTAAATGAGAAGAACATGCAGCCAAGAATACTTTATCCGGCAAGGCTGTCATTTAGAATGGATGGAGAGATGCAGAGCTTCCATGACTGGCAGAAACTGAAAGAATATGTGACCACTAGGCCGGCCCTGCAAGAAATATTAAGCGGGGTTCTATAAAAGGAGAAAGACCCCAAGAGTGATATACAACAGGAATTTACAGGGACAATCTATAAAAACAATGTCTTCACAGGCAACATGATGACAATTACTGCATATCTTTCAATAACTACTCTCAATGTGAATGGCCTAAATGCTCCCATAAAATGGCACGGGGTTGCAGATTGGATAAAAAAACAGGACCCATCCATATGCTGGCTACAAGAGACTCATTTTGAACCTAAAGATACATCCAGACTGAAAGTGAAGGGATGGAGATCCATCTTCCATGCCAGAGGACCTCAAAAGAAAGCTGGGCTAGCAATTCTTATATCAGACAAATTAGATTTTAAACTAAAGTCTGTAGTTAGAGACACAGAAGGACACTATATCATTCTTAAAGGGTCTATCCAACAAGAAGACCAAACAATGGTAAATATCTATGCCCCCAACATGGGAGCAGCCATCTACATAAGCCAACTGTTAACCAAAATAAAGAGTCACATTTATAACAATACATTAATTGTAAGAAACCTCAGTACTCCACTCTCAGCAATGGACAGATCACCGAAGCAGAAAATCAGCAAGGAACCAAGAGCTTTGAATGATACATTGGACCACATGGACCTTATAGATATTTACAGACCATTCCACCCTAAAACAACAGAATACTCATTCTTCTCGAGTGCACATGGAACTTTCTCCAGAATAGATGATGTACTGGGTCACAAATCAGGTCTCAACCGATACCAAAAGATTGAGATTATTCCTTGCATATTCTCAGACCACAATGCTTTCAAACTGGAACTCAATCACAAGAAAAAATTTGGCAGAAATTCAAACACTTGGAAGTTAAAGACCACTCTGCTCAAGAATGTTTGGGTCAACCAGGAAATCAAAGAAGAACTTAAACAATTCATGGATATCAATGAGAATGAAAACACATTGGTCCAAAACCTATGGGATACTGCAAAGGTGGTCCTAAGGGCGAAATACATAGCCATCCAAGCCTCACTCAAAAAAATAGAAAAATCCTGAATTCACCAATTAACTCTACACCTTAAAGAACTAGAGAAAAAGCAACAAACAATGCCTAAGCCATGCATTAGAAGAGAAATAATTAAAATTAGAGCAGAGATCAATGAATTAGAAACCAGAAACACAGTAGATCAGATCAACAAAACTAGAAGTTGGTTCTTTAAAAGAATTAATAAGATCGATAAACCACTGGCCAGATTTATCCAAAAGAAAAGAGAAAGGACTCAAATTAATAAAATTATGAATGAAAGGGGAGAGATCATGACTAACATCAAGGAAATAGAAACAATTATTAGAAATTATTATCAACAACTATGTGCCAATAAACTGAGCAATCTGGATGAAATGGAGGCCTTCCTGGAAACCTATAAGCTGCCAAGACTGAAACAGGAAGAAATTGACAACCTGAATAGGCCAATAACCAGTAACAAGATTGAAGCAATGATCAAAAACCTCCCAAAAAACAAGAGTCCAGGGCCTGATGGATTCCCTGGGGAATTCTACCAGACATTCAAAGAAGAAATAATACCTATTCTCCTGAAGCTGTTTCAAAAAATAGAAACAGAAGGAAAACTTCCAAACTCATTCTATGAGGCCAGCATTACCTTAATCCCCAAACCAGGCAAAGACCCCATCAAAAAGGAGAATTTCAGACTGATATCCCTGATGAATATGGATTCCAAAATCCTCAACAAAATCCTAGCTAATAGGATCCAACAATACATTAAAAGGATCATCCACCATGACCAAGTGGGATTTATCCCCAGGATGCAAGGGTGGTTCAGCATTCGCAAATCAATCAATGTGATAGAACACATTAATAAGAGAAGGGAGAAGAACCATATGGTCCTCTCAATTGATGCAGAAAAAGCATTTGACAAAATACAACATCCTGTCCTGATTAAAGCTCTTCAGAGTATAGGGATAGAGGGAACATTCCTCAAGTTCATAAAATCCATATATGAAAAATCCACAGCGAATATCATTCTCAATGGGGAAAAGCTGAGAGCCTTTCCCTTAAGATCAGGAACACGTCAAGGATGCCCACTCTCCCCACTATTGTTCAACATAGTATTAGAAGTCCTAGCAACAGCAATCAGACAACAAAGAGAAATAAAAGGTATTCAAATTGGCAAAGAAGAAGTCAAACTCCCTCTTTTCACAGATGACATGATACTTTATGTGGAAAACCCAAAAGACTCCACCCCCAAATTACTAGAACTCATACAGCAATTCAGTAATGTGGCAGGATACAAAAATCAATGCCCAGAAATCAGTTGCTTTCTTATACACTAACAACGCAACTGTAGAAAGAGAAATTAGAGAAACGATTCCATTTACAATAGCACCAAAAACCATAACATACCTCGGAATAAACCTAACCAAAGAAGTAAAGGATCTATACTCTAGGAACTACAAAACACTCATGAAAGATATTGAAGAAGACACAAAAAGATGGAAAAATATTGCATGCTCATGGATCGGAAGAATAAACATTGTTAAAATGTCTATGCTACCCAGAGCAATCTATACCTTCAAAGACATCCCAATCAAAATTCCAATGACATTTTTCAAAGTGCTGGAACAAACAGTCTTAAAATTTGTATGGAATCAGAAAAGACCCCGAACCGCCAAGGAAATGTTGAAAAAGAAAAACAAAGCTGGGGGCATCTTGTTGCCCGATTTCAAGCTATATTACAAAGCTATGGTCACCAAGACAGCATGGTACTGGCACAAAAACAGACATATACACCAATGGAACAGAATAGAGAACCTAGATATGGACCCTCAACTCTATGGTCAAATAATCTTTGACAAAGCAGGAAAAAACATGCAATGGAAAAAAGACAGTCTCTTCAATAAATGGTGCTGGGAAAATTGGACAGCCACATGCAGAAGAATGAAACTCAAGCATTCTCCAACACCATTCACAAAGATAAACTCAAAGTGGATGAAAGACCTCAGTGTGAGACAGGAATCCATCAAAATCCTAGAGGAGAACATAGGCAATAACCTCTATGACATCGGCCACAGCAACTTTTTTCAAGATACATCTCCCAAAGCTAGTGAAACAAAAGCAAAAATGAACTTTTGGGACTTCATCAAGATAAAAAGCTTCTGCACAGCAAAGGAAACAGTCAACAAAACAAAGAGGCAACCCACAGAATGGGAGAAGATATTTGCAAATGACACTACAGATAAAGGGCTGGTATCCAAGATCTATAAAGAACTTCTCAAACTCAACACCCAAAAAACAAATAATCAAGTCAAAAAGAGGGCAGAAGATATGAAAAGACACTACTCTGAAGAAGACATACAAATGGCTAACAGACACATGAAAAGATGTTCATCATCATTAGCCATCAGGGAAATCCAAATCAAAACCACACTGAGATACCACCTTACACCAGTTAGAATGGCCAAAATGGGCAGGGAAAGGAACAACAAATGTTGGAGAGGTTGTGGAGAAAGGGGAACCCTCTTACACTGTTGGTGGGAACGCAAGTTGGTACAGCCACTTTGGAAAACAGTGTGGAGTTTCCTCAAAAATTTAAAAATAGAGCTACCCTATGACCCAGCAATTGCACTACTGGGTATTTACCCCAAAGACACAGATGTAGTGAAAAGAAGGGTCATACGCACCCCAATGTTCATAGCAGCAATGTCTACAATAGCCAAACTGTGGAAAGAGCCAAGATGCCCTTCAACAGACGAATGGGTAAAGAAGATGTGGTCCATCTACACAATGGAATATTACTCAGCCATCAGAAAGGATGAATACCCAACTTTTACATCAACATGGATGGGACTGGAGGAGATTATGCTAAGTGAAATAAGTCAAGCAGAGAAAGTCAATTATCATATGGTTTCACTTATTTGTGGAACATAAGGGATAGCATGGAGGACATTAGGAGAAGGAAGGGAAAAAAGGCGGGGGGGAATTGGAGGGAGAGATGAACCATGAGAGACTATGGACTCTGAGAAACAAACAGGGTTTTAGAGGGGGGGTGGGGATTGGTTAGCCCGGTGATGGGTATTAAGGAGGGCACGTACTGCATGCAGCACTGGGTGTTATATGAAAAGAATGGATCATGGATCACCACATCAAAAGCCAATGATGTATTGTATGGTGACTAACATAACAAAATTTAAAAAAAAAAGAAAGATATGATCATATAAGTAATATTCACTAAAAGCCCATTATGGGGCAGATACTCTTTTAGGCATTGTACATATATCTATTCTTGCCATCTTAAGAACAACTCTGTAAAGTTAATACCATTGTTACCTCATTTTACAGATAAGAAGACTAAGGTTCAGAGAGATTACACAATTTCTGAAGACCACAAAGCTAAATGGGGGAACAGGAATACCCATACAGTCTTTTTCACATACACTGCTCTAACTTGTATGCTGTAGGAATCATAACAGTATTTCACAATACAAGAGAAACAGAAAGTTCAGTCTTAAGCTTTTGTGGATTTATCAGAGTTCTTAATGCATACCCATCATTAAGTCTTTAAATCTTAGGATCTGTGATAATGTTACATGTATAAGAATTGAAATTGTTATCCAAACCATTCAACAAATCTTTTTAAAGATGTTTTGTGGTTTACTCACATTGTGATGCTACATGTAAATCTTATATAATAATGCTACTCAAAATTTCTGTGGAAATTTACATTACATAGTTATAAAAATTTCATGGCATTTTAAAAATACAAACTTAAAGGTCTTCACTATAAACTGATGAAAAATATGAGATTAAGAAACTAGATGTTCATATTATGCAATACTTTAAAATGGGGATGTTTTATATTCTAAAATAAAAATTAAATTTTCAAGTGTGTAAGTCACTTGTTAGGCCCAGAATGTTATTTCATCCTGATGAGGTAAAATGCAATAAGTAATCTGGACCTGAAGAAATTCAGACTTATTTTTGGAGAGACTGAAGGGAATTTAAATTTCAGAACAGGCAATAATTGACCAAATGGCATGTAGCAATATCTATCACTATTTTCATTGGGAGCCTTTCCCTTGACATGTTTTCACTAGAGACGGTGCTTGGGTCTGTTTTATTGTCTGAATCAGCAGAATCAGATGTGTTGAAAATGTGTAAGTTTTGATCTTCTGAAGCATAGGAGCAAGACCTTACAAATGGATTTTAGCGTACAGAAATTTTCATCACTCTCAGTGCTGGGTCAACAATTTCCAGTAAGCTAGACAACTATGGTTTGCTTCCGTTACACCGTGTTTTGATCAGGCATAACCAAATACATTTAAATGTAGAATTTAGTTTTTCAATAAATGAGCCTCGTGGATAAAAATAGTAATCTTATTTTGGATTCAAATCTCTAAAAATATAGCTGGTATTAATATGCTTGATGTGTACCCAGCATTAGCATACACTTTAAATGCAGTGTCCAAGTTTTTGTGTAATTGTAAAAAAGTTGGATATTAGTGTTTAATTTTCCATTTTCATGTAAATTGCTAGAGCTATGGAGAATGGAAAAATTGAGTCATTGAACTACTTAATTCAAGAAAATGTGCAATAATTGTGCATTCGGTATAAATACATTATCCAATGGGCATATTCTGCTAATATATTATTGGAACATATTCATAGTTCATCTAAAGTCAACAAAGGTAATCATCCCTGAATAAGAAAATCTGTGCAGATATCTCTCACATCAAGTTAATCTTTTTTTTTTTTAATGACCTTGCTAACCTGGGAACAAGGATGAGTGTGCCAGTATGTTTCTAACAGAAGTATTTAAAGTGATATTTTTGAAAAGATGAGGACAAATTTGAATATATACATTTTGAAGAAAAGTACACTTTACTTTGCCAATTATACATCTTTTAAAACAGGCTTAATATCAGTAAGGTTTAATAAATCCTTAAAAGTATGTATTAAGTTTGATCAAAATGATGTTTGACAGGAAAACATGTTAAAAAGTCTCAGCAACACTGGTTATTTAAGACACTTCTAAGATCCTGAATCAGATAATGTTTACTGTTTAGCAGTTGCCAAGAAGTTATTCCACAGACAAGGCTGGGCCAATGCTTTAAAATGAAATCTGTCTTGGATAAAATTGATTTTCACTATATTTCCTCCAAATGAAACTCATCATAGAAGTAAGTTTTTACTTATTTCAAAATTTATCTTCCATTATTATCTTGCTTTCATCAATATCAGGCTTGTAGGACATATTCTGGTCTGAGTTTATAGCTTAACAAACAAGAGGTCACTCTAAAATTGTATAATTCCTTGCCCCAGCAAGATGCCTTGATTCTTGAATTCTATCAAGACCTTCTGTATTCTGACTTATAAATCTCTGATCCCTAGGAGCTAATGTAGTATATATCATATAAGAGGCATCAATAAAGACTTATGGAATTAATGTTTTTACAAACACCGGAAAACACAGATCCTTTTTCATTTTTATATGACACCTTCATTTATTTTAATGTCACTTATAGCAAATTTAAAATGTTCATAAACTCTATTCTACATTATAAAACAAAACAAAACAAAACAAAACTACCAGTATAACCACCATTAGGAGGAGGATCTATCAGAGTCCTCATCAGGACTGAGCCAGATAGATTACTGTCTGTGCATGTGGGTGATGTTACATATGGGGTTGATGAAAATAAGGGTCATTTTTTTCAGCTTCATTGAGATATAATTGACATGTAACACTATATAAGTTGTAGGTATACAATAGGATGATTTGATACACTTACATATATTGTGAAATGATTACCACCATAAGGATAACTAACACCTCCTTCACTTCACATAATTACCAATTGTTTTTTGTGGTGAGAACATTTAAGATCTACTCTCTTAGCAACTTTCAGCTATATAATACAGTACTGTTAACTATAATCACCATGCTGTACATTAGATCCTCAGATTTTATTCATCTTATAACTGGAAGTTTGTACCCTTGACCTATATCTCCGCATTTCTCCCACCCCCAGATCCTGGTAGCCAACATCCTACTCTCTGTTTCTATGACTGCAGCTTTTTTGGTTTAATCCTATTACAGAAGACTTGCAAGAGACACTTTTAAATAAGTTATAGTCAAAGATTTTTTTTTCTAGTGTGTTCTTTTATAATTTAAATTTAATATTTTAATATTGATTTTGTGTCAGCACATTATTTATGAATTCTAATAATTGCAGTTTAAATTACTGATGATACTTTGGCATAAATATATTGTGTTTTGTAATCATATTTTATTTTATTTGTTTTTATGAAAAGCCTTATCCTCCAGATCTTCACTTTCTCATTTCTAGGGTATCTGCGATTTTATCTTACCAATTAATAAACTGGGATTGCTAAAAATCATTTCATCTAGTTTGACATTTAAAACACAGTCCATCATTTTTATATAAAGGGTGAAATGTTGATTATATAAAATGTATTCTAAGAACTTTGAAGAAATGTTATCCTTGTGTTCTTTCAGCAGTAACATGACCAAAAGCATCCATTAGAGAAAATTTTATGTAGACTTGTGTTTATATTTGTCTAAAAGGGTAAATGAATCGTTTTCCTCACTGGATCAGTATCTGTCAGTTACTTAATCTCTCTAGTTCTATTCTTCTGGAAACCTAATAAGAACCAACTGCTTCTAAAGAACATTTGATTATGAAACAAATAACCTTATTGGTGTATTACATTTGTATGAGGAGAAATGATAAATGAATTACAAATACTTGATTGGCAGTCATGGTTTGGGGTTTCTCCGAAGACAGTAACTCTTGGATTGGCTTACCCTTGTGGAACACTGAAAGGTAAGCCTATGGATTGTTACAAGAGATAACTGGTCCCTGTGTGGGATGGCTTCTGAACCATTGTGAACTCCACACTAACCCATGTGGATCTTACCTTCTGGAACCTGGGCTGTCATTAGGATAGAAAATAACTCCTGGAGGGCTCTACAGCGTGCTACAGATCTTCCTGCTGAAAGGCCCCGTGTGCTGTCCTTCTGGAAGCAGTGATTTGTGACTCTAGTCTCATATTCTTCAGCTTAGAATATGCCAGGCATGGCCTGTGATAACCTCACAAGTCAGAATGTTTTAGTTGGGGAAAAGAAGAATCTTCTCCCATGTAGGCAAAGCAACATTATATGCCACAAAACAGCAATACATTAAAAATGTCATAAATTATGCTTTATCTTCCTGGCTTATGTTTGAATCCTTTCTGTTCCCAGAGGTTGGGGATAAGAACCTCTTAAACTAAAACAAAGTATATTAGAGAAAAACAAATATTTGAGAAGGATGAGAATATTACAGAGCATTTCCAAATACTTATTAAATTATGCAGACCCAATACTAAATCAGTCCATGAATTTTTCACTTTTCTCTCAGTTATAGATACTTTTTAAATGACCCAAGATGCTGCTGTTGGTAACCTACAGAGAGCCTGGATATCTTTAATTATTAAATTAAAATTCAGAAATGTAAGTGAATGAATATATATGTATGTTTGTGCATTCATTATAACTTTCAAATTTTCATTTAAATATTTTAGACTCAATACTAAGTGGATATATTAACTTGTGCTCTAAGGAAGTTTTTTTTTTTTAATTTTCAGTATTAAATTACTATAACTATTGCGCTTGTTTGAGCTGAACCAAAGATATCACAGATTTAGAATATAATTGTATACTTAAAAAAAACACCTCATGGCTATTGTTTATTATAACAAAAGAATACACATCAGTATCAGCAAGGGGAAAGACACATTAGGCAAAGTTGGTAGTGTCAGTGGATAGAAATGGTGGAGGACATGCACAGAACACATTTCTTCCTCCAGCAATAACTGTAATGTCTGCAATCAAGTTTCAGTATTTTTTTGTTAATGAAACAATTGTCCAAGTAATGGGATAAGAATAAAGTCATCTTTAAAACTATGTATCAGGGCGCCTGGGTGGCTCAGATGGTTAAGCGTCTGCCTTCGGCTCAGGTCATGATCTCAGGGTCCTGGGATCGAGTCCCGCATCAGGCTCCCTGCTCTTTGGGAGCCTGCTTCTCCCTTTGCCTTTCTCTCTTGCTCTGTCTCTCATGAATAAAAAAAAAATAAAAATAAAAAATAAATAAAATAAAACTAGGTATCAGAGAAGAAATATCTCATTAAAGTAATTTATAACATAAGAAGCAACTGCATTACTATTTGTACATTAATTAAAGTTATATTACAACCCCTGAGTATTCCCACAAAGTTGTTGAGGAAGAGAGAAAAAGTAATAACAGTACATCTCAGTATTATTTGCCCTTTTCAAAGTTGAAATACTTCTTAAAAATTCATGTCTTTACCTATATCTCAACACCATTTCTCAATGGTTATCATTATGATTTATCATTACCACTATGAAAATCACAGAAAATGAATTCTTTCTAAGACACTCATCTTAACCATCCTCAACTTCTCTTAATTACTTCAAAACAAAACTTTATCATCCTTTCACCTCATTGTCATCTATTTTTGGAATCCACATACATTTGTGATATATATATATATATATATATATATATATAATTTTTATTTTTTTTAAAGATTTCATTTATTTATCTGACAGAGAAAGCAGGAGAGCACAAGCTAGGGGAGCAACAGAGGGAGAAGGAGAAGCAGGCTCCCCACTGAGCACGGAGCCAGACGTGGGGCTCGATCTCAGGACCCTGGGATCATGACCCGAGCTGAAGGCAGATGCTTAACCGACTGAGCCACCCAGGTGCCCCCATTTTGATATATTTTTTAAGATTTCATGTATTTATCTGACAGAGAGAGCAAGAGAGTACAAGCATGGGGAGCAGCAGAGGGAGAGGGAAAACAGGCTCCCCACTGAGCAGGAAGCCTGATGTGGGGCCAGATCCCAGGACCTGGGGATCTTAACCTGAGCTGAAGGTAGATGCTGAACCGACTAAGCCACCCAGGTGCCACAATTTCCGATATTTTTTGAGGCAAGGAAAGCTTAAAGAAGAGAAGAGTCAAGCAAATAAATTATTGCATTGTTTTCTATGCAATGTGCTTATGAAATGACAGTGATTTCTGATATTTTCTATGACTTGAGTTTGGTTTTCCCTTAGTGGCTTTTACTTCACACCTTAAATGTGTGCTGAGTTTTAGCACAGAAAATACTACTTTTAAATAAAATCCAGTCTCTTCTTTGAAATCTTTCAGAAATGTTTGGCCTTGTGTGAACAAAAGAACAGAAACCATGTAGAACAAATGTTAAACTGTAATACCTGAGCTCTTTTGCTCCACGAAGAAAGAAACAATCTTTAGGACAAAAATTTGCACTATAATAAAAATAAACTTGAGGGTCACTGAAAGATCAAGCAGTAAACTTAAAAGAAATTTCTTTAGCACAGGAAAAAAACAATCAAGATGTAGATAATTCAAATGTGTATGCTCAAATCATTTAGTACACTTTCAGTGTGAAATACAGATCAGTTCATTTAAAGATGCTATTTTTATTTAGACAGACCTCTTGATATTAAATACAAGTGGAAGATATCCACAAATTATTTATTATAAATGCACTGTAATAAGGTGATATCCATAATTTGAAAAATTCTTGTTTTGTGTATTGCCTACATTTACATAAAAAAGTTCACTAGAAATCCAGAGCTAAAACTGAATTTCTGCCAAAAGTCAACAGTATTCAAGGGTAAAAAGACAAAAGTCTGGGCTATCGATTGGCAAATGTGGACTATTTTAAACTGTTGTCACTGAATATGATACTTTTTTGCATGAATAAATATTACATTGCTTCATAAAGCTATGTGAAAAACAAAATGACCCAAGGATATGTATTATTCCACCTGCCTGGATACAGTTTTTATTGAATTATTGATTAGTAAGACAGAAATTATTGAATAATAAAAATTAATATATTAGCACTGATAGAAAATTAGCCCTCAGTCCCCACCCCATTCCCATAACACCCATCAATAGGCAACGATGTTTAAAAAAAAAAATAGGCAACAATGAACTAGTAAATTAAAACAAAACAAAACAACAACAACAAAAAAAAACAAACTCCCCCCAGTTCATGTTCTCTCTCTCAAATAAATAAATAAATAAATAAATAAATAAATAAAATTTTTAAAAACAAAACAAAACAACAAAGACTAAAGCCATGTTTTCTGCTTCCCCCACAGCATTTTCTCCCTTACCTTCAGTAACTATATAAATTTATCTCTATAATTATATCCCAGTAGGAATGCCACTTAAGAGAAATACTTAGAAGCAGTTTGAATCTCTACCTTCTCACTCCCCAATGCATCCTCAAAGGGGCAACAGGGTTTAATAAAAAGTACATTTACCAAGATGTGATCAGGTTTAAGGAGAGAGTAGAAGGCTCAGCATACCCACGGCTCTCGCTATGGAAGAAGGCCTGCCTTGTAGGAGTTGTAGCTTAGGGAGAGTAAGGCAGCCCTCATCAAAACTGTATCCAGGAAGGTGGAAGAATACATATCCTGATGTCTCTTACTTTATACCTTTTGATCTGCTAAACTTAACTGGAAGCCAAAGGGCAAGGGAGCCTGGGTGATGTAGTTCGCAGGGATTGGCTTCCCCTGGGAAACGGTGCTACAGAAATGAGTAGAAGTGGGGAAAAAAAGAAAGTGTATTCAACACAACTAAATATTGTGAGTGTGGTTCTTCCGTGCAGGAATGACTTGAATACTTTCAGTCCTGTACTTTCTAATAAAAATCTTGTCAAAAGTAAAATGACTACAATGGAAATAATTGTATTTAATATGAGTATTTCTGAGTTTGTTATTTTCTCAGAGTAACTCATTTGGTACTCAAATAGTACCTAACATCATATACTTAGTAAGTCATGGCTAGGTAAAATAATAAGAAACTGGGTAAATGTTGGAACCAAAGGTCAGGAACAGACCCAGGATCAGCTGTTTTTCACCACCAAGAAACTAAAATATGTAAAGAAGAATCTGAGCCACTTACAGATGTGTATCTAATTTGATTTTTATTTTCACATTAATTCATTATCCTATTATTCTATATTCTTCCACAGAGTTTATGATGCTAATTGTAGGGGAACGTAAATGATAACTATGTTTCTAGGCTGCACTCCTAGCTTTTTATATATTATCTCATTCAATCTTACAATAATCCTGAGAGGTATATTCTATTTTCCCCTTTTTCACAGAAGGAAAGAAGGTTCAGAAAGATTTTGTAATTTATTCAAGATCACATCACAAGTGAAATTTCTCATTTTAACTCAGTCATTTTTGTTTCTCATACACACACCAAAAAGAGAGCTAGAGAGAGAGAGAACTTCCTTTATTGTATCAGTTTTAAGTATACATTTAGTCTTCAAAATAAGCTTAAAGAATTGTCCAAGTATACACATCACTGCCTTCCTTATGCCATTTAAATTGTATCTTTAGTCCAATTAGATGTTTTATCTGACATAAGTATAGACACTGCTGTTCTCTTTTTGTTATCATTTGTGTGGAATATCTTTGTCCATTCATTCACTTTGGGCCTATGTGTGTCCTTAATATCCGTGAGTCTCATGTAGACAACATATATTTGGGTCTTTTTTTTTGTTTTCCCCAGTTCAATCTATATCTTTTGATTGGACAGTTTAATGTATTACTTACTATTGGCATCTTGGTAACTGTTTTCTGATTGTTTTATAGTTCCTTCTTTCCTTTCTCCCACTTTTGCTGTCTTCCTTTGTGATTTGATGATTTTTATAGTAGCATCTTTTGATTCTTTTCTTTCACATTTTTTTTTTTTTTGCTTACTACAGGCTTTTTCTTTGTAGTACCATGAAGCCAACATAAAACATCTTATAGTTGTATCAGTCAATTTTATGCTTGTAAGAACTTAACTTGTATCACATACAAGAACTCTACCCTTTAACTTCTTCACATTTTATATTATTGATGCTGCAATTAGCATTATTTTATATGTGTATCTGTTAACAAATTATTATACCTATAGTTATGTTATTTTTTTAAAAGATTTATCTATTTTAGAGAGACAGAGAGAGAGAGACAGAGAGAGAGCACTCACATGAGTGGCGTGAGGGTCAGAGGGAGAGAATCTTCAAGCAGACATCCTCTTCAAGATGGAGCCTGACTTGGGACTTGATCCCACAAGCCATGAAATCATGACCTGAGCCAAAACCAAGTGTTGGATGCTCAACCAAGGCGCCCCATAGTGCTTTTATGTTTTAACTTTTATACTAGAGTTAAAAGTGACCTATGTACCACCATTATATTATTATAGTGTGCTGAATTTGACCATATTCTTACCTTTAGAGTTTTATACTTCTTTATGTTTGTTCTAATGTTAGCTATGTTCTTTCATTTCAACTTGAAAAATTTCCTTTAGCATTTCTTATAAGGCAGCTCTAGTGGTGATGAACTCCATTAGCATCATTTATCTGGGAAAAATCTTTTCCTCTCCTTCATTTCAGAAGGGCAGCTTTTCTAGTTATAATATCCTTGGTTGGCAGTTATTTTTCTTTCAGCACTTTAAATATATCACTCTGCTGTCTAATGGCCTGCAAGGTTTCTGCTGAGAAATCTTCTTATGGTCTTATGGGGGTTCCTTCCCATGTGTGGGGCAAGTTGCCTTTTTATTGCTGCTTTCAAAATTCTGCTTCTCTTTCCCTTTTAAGAATTTACTTACAATGTGTCTTGAGACCTCTTTATGTTTAATATAGTTTGTGTTCTTTGAGATTCATGGATCAGAATGTTCATTTTTGTCTCCAAATTTAGGAAGCTTTCCATCATTATTTCTTTGAAAAAGTTTTCTGCCTTTTCTCTCTCTATCTCTCTCTGCTACTTCTTGGAATCCCATAATGTGCATATTGATTCATTCAACAATGTCTCATAGGCCCTGAAAGCTTTCTTCATTGTTTTTATTTTTTGTTCCTCTGTTGAAATTCAAATGATGTGTGTTCAAGCTGCTTCTTCCCTTTAATTGAGTTTTCACTGCTGAAGTTATCTACTGAGTTTTCAGTTCAGTCATTATGTTCCTCTGGTCCAGAATTTCTTTATGATTCTTAGGGGTTTTTTTTTTTTTTTCTATCCCTTTGTTCAACTTCTTTTTTTGATCATACATTATAGTCCTGATTTTGTTTAGCTGTCTATCTATGTTCTCTTATAGTTCACTAAACTTCTTTAAGATAATTATTTTGAGGGGCACCTAGGTGGCTGAGTTGGTTAAGTGTCTGCCTTTGGCTTAGGTCTTGATCTCACTTCTGAGATCGAGCCCCATGTCAGGCTCCCTGCTCAGAGGGGAGTCTGTTTCTCCCTATCTCTCTCCCACTCCCCCTGCTTGTGCTCAATCTCTCTCAATAAATAAATAAATAAATAAATAAATAAATAAATAAATAAAATCTTTTTAAAATAGGATAATTATTTTGAATTCTTTGTCAGGCAGGTGGTATATCTCTATTTCTTAGGGTCAGTTACTAGTGCTTCATTTTGTCCTTTGGTGTCATCATGTTTCCCTGATTAGTTGTGATCCCTGTGGTTTTACACAGATGTCAGCACATTAGAAATGTAGATACTTCTTCCAGTCTTTACTGCCTGAATTTGGCAGGAAAAGCCCCTCACCAGTCAGGACATCTAGAGATTTTGCATGGGCCAGCTGGCCGGGTCACTGGGGAGGCTTGCTGCTCATGTCTTCAGGTGTGCTGATGTGAAATCTAGATCTATGGGGGCAGGCTTGGAACTTGGGTCCACAGGAGTGGGCCTAGTGCCTGGGCCTGCAAGTGCAGGATTTTATCCTGGATCTGTGGGGACTGGTCTGGCACTGGGGTACACTGGGATGATCCTAATGACTGTATCTGCTGGGGGTGACCTAAAGTCTGGATCTTCAGAATTCTTCCTTCAGGAAGAATTCCTTGGTCCATGGAGGGTCTGCTTGGTAATGTGGTGGGCCTTGAGCCTAAGTCTATGGAACCCAGCCTGGGACTAGGGCAGGCCTGTCACCTATGTCCACAGAATGGATTTGGTCTTGAGTTCATGGAGACCGGCCTGGCACTGGGGTCCCCTGAGATGAGCCAATGTCTGATACTGTTGGCATAGGCCTGGGGCCCATGTCTGCAGGGGTAAGCCTGGAGCTTTGTTCCACAAGGGAGGGCTGGACCCTGGATCTTCAGGGGCTAGGCAGGTGTTATGGTCCCCTACAATGGGCTTGGTGCTTAGGATCATAACAGCAGGTCTGATGCTTAGGTCCATGGGGGCTGGGCTGGTGCTGGAGTCAGCAAGGGCAAACGTGGAACATGAGAGTGTGGGAATGGGTATGTAACCTGGATCCAGGGGAAGGCTGGGCTCCCAGTAAGGGGGTCCAGCTTGACTCTGTGGCAGGTCAGAATCTGGAGCCGTGTGGGTCAGTCTGGTGCTTGGTTGGGCCTGTAACATGGGTCACAGGTGTCATCATAGAGGCTATATCTGCAGCCTGGGGCTGCAGGAACATGCCCGGTGCCTGGTACCACCAGGGCCAGTCTGGTGCCATGGCAACACTGAAGCCTAGGGCTGTAGGAGACAACCCAGTGCTGAGGTGGGCTTAGAGCCTGGGGTTTGCAGGAGTTGGCCTGGAGCCTAAGCTCATGGGAGCCAGTTTAGCATTGGAGTTTACTGTGGTGGACCTCATGCTGGGATCCACAGCAAATTCAGGTGCTCACCTCACTCCCCCAAGCAGAGAATATCTTTGTACTGCATTGCATGGTGACACAGGTAATGTGTGAATGTGAAAGATGTGAAACTATCCTTCCTATCCTCTTCAATGTATCTTTTCTTATTTCTGGGCTCCATCCAAGTGCTATAATCTCTCACTAGGATTTCTTAGCTCTTGTGAAGGTATTTTTCAAGCATGGAAAATTATTCAAAATGACATTTCAGCGAGGGGATGAGCATTGGCAACTTCTATTCTGCCATCTCTCTCAATAATAATATATTTTCAAATAATTCAGTGTATGCCAATTTTGGAGAAATAGTCTAATAATATAATGGTAAAATATTCAAGACCTATACTTTATCTTTGAATGGCAACATAATTCAAGTGATTTACTTAAAATTTTATCAACTATTATCTGGTCCTTGTGAAATTTTTAAGTTTTTAATCTTAAAAACATGTTTCAAGTTTTATTTTCTGCATTGTTTAATTGATTTTTTTACTTTAATCAATGTTGCTTGTATAATTAAAATTATGAAGTATGTAATTTAAAATAATAGGATGTTTTAAGAGTGATTGTTTTTCATCACATACACAATAGCCATCTTTTGGTACTTAATTTTGTCTCATATTATTTGTCTCTAGTCATCCCAAATGTAAGGAAGAACATAGTTTTCCAAAAGTAAGACTTTTTTCTTCTCTCTTGTAGCAGCTAACATCTAAGAGTCCCTCATTATCATACATTAAATTGCATTCAACTGAAAAATATTGCTAAAGTAGCTTTCCCTCTTTTGCTTAATGGAAAAAAAAAAGAATTACTTCTTTTAAGTGAACTTCTTGCTACTCTTCAGGTCACATGCAATTATGTTTTTAAACAGAAAAATAGAATGCAGTTTTATATATTCAAATCTTTTACATTTCCCTCAATTTTAAAATTTTAAGTCCTCCTTTTAATACATATGTAGTGTATCAAGCACTTGTGTTTTTTTTTTTTTTAAATTACCATTAAGCTTTCCATTTTAGAGAATAAGATATTCGTTGTCATGGTGTTGCACTTGACTTGTTTAAAAATATAGTTCTCAATAGCATTCTTTTACTTAAAAAAAAATAGAAAGTTACTACTTGGTTGAACTAGCACAGGAAACTATGAGAGCTGAAAACTAAAGTATTATAAAAATATGAATAAATTCATTGCTGTTTTTTGAATATCATTGAAAGACCATGGTAATTGTCTTTGTACTGGACCAACTATAAGAATTCTCATGTGATATGCATAACTGCCACACAATAAATATTTAAACATGGTCTTCTTATATCTCACATGGGCCAATTCTAATCATGGAGAATTTGGCTGAACCCTTAATTTTATTAATGCAAGTTCTAGTTTAGGCCTTTATCTTATGTGACCATTCTCATTTTCTTTTGATGAAGCATTTTCTTCATCTGATGGGACAGATTGCAAAGAATTGTCACAAATGCTTTGCAGGTCTTTGTAAAAGAGTCAGTTTCAGTTTTCAAATTCTTTAATCTGCTATTGACCAATAGCATGTGGTAGATGTTTTGGGAGCCCTGAGTCTAAGTCTCAAGAAACATTGCAGAGTTTCTATATTGGAAAATTTCACTATGGGGACAAGCTCTAGCTGGCTTCTCAAGGACAGGAGACCTTGTGAGTAGAGGCCTCAGCCATGCCAGGCTTCCCAGCAGAAGGCCCAGGTATGTCAGTGAGCCCCGTTGATTTTAAGAGGAGCAAAAACAGACCATCCCTGCTGAGACTAGCCCATCTTCTCAGCTTACAGAATAATGAATAAACAAATATAAACTTTGAAATCGATAAGTGTTAGAAGAGATAGTCATATAGCAATAGATATTTAATACACTTGTCTTTTTTTTTTTTTTGACAGAGAGAGACACAGCGAGAGAGGGAACACAAGCAGGGGGAGTGGGAGACGGAGAAGAGGGCCTCCCGCTGAGCAAGGAGCCCAATGTGGGGCTCTATCCCGGGACTCCAGGATCATGACCTGAGCTGAAGGCAGACGCTTAACGACTGAACCACCCAGGTGCCCCTTAATACACTTGTCTTTCAAGATACCTTATCTTGGTTTTCCTTAAAATTCTGTGACAATTACTTTTCAGTCTCTTTTGTTAATTATTCCTTATTTCTCTCTTTTTGATGGGTTGTCTTCTCTATCATTGTCTTTATAATCTCATTTAATCAAATGCCCCTAAATACCAAATACCACCAACACATCAAGATACTGACAACTTTCTCTCTCTCTACTTAGGGGAACTTTCTAGATTCATATAACCAAATGTTTACTTATTTCCACTTATATATCTGAAAGTAATCCCAATTTCACATGCCCAATACCATACTTCTGGTTTTCCTCCCCCTGTCTGCTTTTCCATGACTTTAGCTCTAAGTGATTGGCAACTCCATAAGGCCAAAACACTTAGTGCCTTCTTTGACTGCTCCCTTTCACTCACACTCCACATCCAATCCATCAACAAATCCTATTGGCTCTATCATAACATTATCATCTAGAATCTTGTGATTTCTCATCACTTCCAACCTACCACCCTTGTTCAAGCCACCATCATCTCATCTGCAATAACCCTATCAATGACCTCTCAACTTACTTCCTTACGGCACAACACTCTTTCTTCCTGGTATAATCTGTTCAACAAACAATTCAGTGTCCTTCTGTTAAAATCTAAGTCAGATTGCATCACTAATCTCCTTAAAACTTTCCATGAATTTATGAGGCTCTTCATCAGTCTCCTCTCATAATTCTTCGACCTCACCTGCTCTTATTTCTCCTGGCTGCACTCCATCTTCAGTGTTACTTGTTCCCTCTTCCAGAAGTCACCAACAATTCCAACTTGCTGTTTCTCCTGCTGAAAACATTTTTCTCTTACTATGAACATGGGTGTCACATGTTCACTGTCTTTCAGTCTTTGCTTTAATGTTATTGTCTCAGTGAGGTTTCCCTGACTACTTCACCTGAAATTGCATTGCATGGGGCACTTGGGTGGCTCAGTCGTTAAGTGTCTGAAATTGCATTGCATTCTGTATTCAAGATTCTAGTATCAATCTTTTCTTCTTTATTTATTTTCATGTCATTTATGACTTTGTAATCCATTATGCTAGATAAATAGATACATAGTTAGAAAGATTGTTTAAAATATTTTTCTTGTTCCTACATCAGAAATGTTGGCTCAATGAGAACTGAAATTTTTGTCTCTTTTGTTCACTGTTCTAGCCCTAGTTCTTAGAATAATATAATATTCTAATAATAATATGATATTGGCATATAATTGTTGCCTAGTATTTCTTGAGTAAGTGTACTAATGAAAGTAGCTTGGGTTATAAATAGAAATGAACCTTTAAAGAGTGATCACAGTGGTTCAAGGTGATTTTAAAAATTATACGGTCACATTAATGACTGAATTAAATTAGAATGCTGATGAACTCATTGTCTAAGTACTTCTCATTAAGATACTTGAAAATTGATTTTTAATTTCATGTAGTGTTTTTGTTTTCACCTTTTGATTTTACCTTATTAGCTCTACTTAATATGTTCTATTAACTTAGTCTGTGTATCAAATTTTCTATCCCATATCAAAGACATCATCTATTTGGGCTAAACCTATGGGCAGGGCTATTCCAGAAAGATTGAGGAGCATCTTATTTTCTGACATTGCAAGTAGTAGCTTTAGCCACAAACACACATATAAGTTATTTGGATTTTTGTTGTTTTAGATTCTATTTCCTCTTGCATTGTTAAGATCACAATATGGTGTTAAGAAAGAAAATCTTGGAGGTAGACCAACCATTGTTAAAATCCTGGTGTCAAGAGAAACATTAGTTTGGGTAATTTATTGAATAGCTCTAACACTCAGTTTTCTCATACATAAAATAGGTATAATAACTACTTTTTTTAATAAAGTTACTGTGAGGTTTTAATTAAAAGAGAAAGAATATTGATGGTATGATTATTCATTGTACAAAAATGTTTTTTGACATCTTTATAACCTATGATATAAAATGAGAAATAAAAATATTCTTTTGCAACAATTATAAATATTTTATTGGAATATAAATGGTTAAAAACTCATGCAGAAGGAAAGGTCATGATTAATTCCAAAGGAAAAGAGATATTAAAGGTTCAGAAAGAGGCCAAAAGGGATATTGAGATCAGGAATGGAAGGTATTCACATACTAAGACCAAAAGAGGGAGCAAAAGTAAAAAGGGTTTCAATGTCTAAATGAAACTTTTGCAGTTTCCTCCATTCTCCTGTGTGAGTAACACCTCTCTTCCTCTAATCTCTTTAACCATTTAAGTTCTGAGAAAATTCAGCATCCATAAACTACATGTGTTATGTAAATATTTACAATGGGAATCAGAGTAAATTATGTGATTATAGAGCAAAAATCTAGTCTGTTTGGTAGCAGAATCAAGGAATAAGAACATTCATGATTTATAATAAGATAGCTTAGATCATGTAACACTCTAGGGAAAAACTCTGGTACCAGAGCTACAAATTACCTACTAACTAGATTATTTCCAGTTTGGAAATATTATAAATAATGCCTTTATGAATATTCCCATAGAAGTCTTTGTGTGGACATATGTTCATCTCTCGATATAAGTATTTATAAGTAGAATTGCCGGGGGCGGGGGGGGGGTGCCGCCTGGGTGGCTCAGTCCTTAAGCATCTGCCTTCGGCTTAGGTCATGATCCCAGGATGCTGGGATCGAGCCCCACATTGGGCTCCCTGCTCAGCAGGAAGCCTGCTTCTCCCTCTCCCACTCTCCCTGCTTGCGTTCCTTCTTTCACTCTCTCTCTCTCTCTCTCTGTCAAATGCATGGAGCACTGGGTGTTATAAGAACACAATGAATCGTGGATCATTACATCAAAAACTAATGATGTATTGTATGGTGACTAACGTAACATAATAAAATTAAATTAAATTGAAAAAAAGAAAAATAAATAAGTAAATAAATAAAATCTTAAAAAAAATCTTTAGAAGTAGAATTGCTGTGTCATGCAAGAAATATATGCTTAAATTTTAAGAAACTGCTAAGCTGCTTTGCAAAGTGGTGATACTGTTTACATTTTCACCAGAAATGTATGAAGGTTGCAATTCAATTAAATTTCTTTACCTGATATGGGTCCTTTCAGATTTTTAATTTCCTTTTTCAACACTTTTGGCATTTGCTTTCTAGGAATTTGTCCATTTCACCTAAGTTGTCAAAATTTTTAGCATACATTTAAAAGATAATATTCCCCTATGACTTTTTTAATTTATGCAGTTTCTGTAGTGATATCCTCTTTCATTCTTCATTCTTGGTTTCTGTAATTGTTATTTTGATTCTTGGTCAGTGTAGCTAAAGATCATTTTGATGATCTTTAAAAAAATCAATTTTATTTTTGTAAATTTTCTTTATTTTTTTCTTGTTTTTTTTAATTTCATTGATTTATGCTCTGATTTTTATTGACCACTGTCGGGTATATCCAATTTCTAAGTCCATTTTGAGTCAGGTTAAATTGACTGTCTTTTATACTTAGTACTTGTAAGACTTTTCTCTTTCTTTGCATATCTGAATAAGATGATAGATATGTAGATAGATGATAGATAGATAGTAGATGATAGATAAATGGACATATATTTTATACTTAAAGTTAGACATTTAGATAATATTTTAACAACTCTGGGTCATGTGTTAGTTTTTTCCTCTCCATGTATAGCCATTAGTGTCTCTGATCAATTTTTTAATCTTATTTTAATTTTTAGTCTGGAACCCCAGTGGTCAACCCTTTGCATAGTTTGGTCACCAGTGACTGCTTTGGGCAGAGGTTGTGCTAAGACACCTCAAGACCGCAAACAAAGCTTCCATCTTCTGGTGATTGAATGGTGTGGAGGCTGGGGAATAGGCAGTGTTGCAGCTTATCCTGAAGTCTCGAATTTCACACTTTCAGGACTCCCTTGGAACTCCCCTGAAGAAGTGCAGTTTGACAGCCAGGCTGAGTTGTGTGAAGAACTTATATCAGCCCTTCTATGGTTTCCTTATTTCCAAATCTCCAGTCAAGTTTCTGTCTGGTCAATTTCTTACCTTAAACTAGACCACAAACTTAATTTTTCCTGACTGTTCCCAACAAAATTTGTCAATTTTATTTAGCAAAACCATGGGTTTTCACGTCTCTGGCTCTGGATTTAATTTTCCATCTCTGGCACCAAAGCTGCTGTATTTTCAGCCAGCCCCAATCTGGTAAAACTGCAATTTATACCTGAAAGCTGCAGTGGGGAGGGTAGGTGGGATGTTGGGGGATAGCCCCCAACAGGAAGAACACACACTCTAGTTTCCCTCAATTTTTCAAAGATAAGTGCTTCTCCATTTGTTTTCTAATTTTGGTCAACATCCAACATCCTGAGATGTTGTTTTTTTGATAAAATTTCCCCAATTTTGTACTTGTTTTCTGCAAATTACCCAAATTGGCAACCTCTTCAGGTTTCTCTTACCTGAATTGCCTCTTACGGTTTCCTTGTGAATAACTTAAATATGCTACATTTTCAAGAATAATCTCTAAATTCTGTGCTAGAGGTATTGAGATTTTATATAGTAAATGAAGATACGGATAATATTAAAGATTCTCAGGTATGTAGATATCTAGAATGATAGGGACACAAAAAATTTTTTTTAAAGCTGCTAGGCTGCTGTGATGTCACCGAACTTAATTAAGGAAGTGAAAAGCAGAAGTTATAAAAGAAAAAATAACTTTCCTAATGATTTGGATTAGGCATATGCCTCTGTGGAACACATATCTTCAGTTTAACAAGTGTTAACTAAAATTAGTGTTTCAAAATTTGAAGCATTGGAGTAGATGAAGGAAGTACAAGTAAATTGTACAGATTGTCAAATTTCTACCAAATTACTTTCTTCTTAGTCGACTATGCCTCTGGCTCTTCCTGCCAACTACAAAATATGGAATAGAAAGAGCAAAGACTAAAAATCACCAAGCTGTTGACCTGAACCAACAATGAATTTTAAGAATGTAAGTGAGTGAGTCTGCAGAACTCATGCTCCTTCAGCCACTCCCTCTTGCTCTCCACTTTGTATCTCTCCGTGCCTACCAACAGAGAGAAACCTGTTGGCAGAGTCCCAGCTTGACCCTACAGCTTTTCCACCGCTCTTCAGTCATGTGCTAGCTTCTCTGCCTTGAACAGACCTTAAAGGGGCCACCAACCGGGGGGCACCAGGGGGGCTCAGTCCGTTGGGCATCTGACTTCTGCTCAGGTCATGATCTCAGGGTTCTGGGATCGAGTCCCACGTTGAGTCCCATGTCAGGCTCCCCGTTAAGCAGGGAGTCTGCTGTTCCTCTCCTTCTCCCTCTGCCTCTCCCCCTGCCCCTGTCCTGTCTCTCTCTCAAATAAATAAAATCTTTTTTTAAAAAGGCGGGAGTGGGGGGGACCGACTGTACTCAAGAAGCCCAGTGAAATGGAGGAAGCAGCTGCCATAGCTGTTATTGCCTCTTTGCCCCTGAGCTGACTCTGCTCAGATGTTCATCCATAGGACAGCATTGCGAAGTCATCTGTTTTGGCTCATCTTAAGTGATTTATAAAGTCATGTTTGACGAGTGATATTTTTGGGACTTTAATAAAGTGGATGAATTCAGTGAAAAATCAGCGAGTGGTTAAGTGTACTTTTCCTCCCTCTGAGGTTGCCAAGGAATGCTCTTCTGTGGTCTAAGAAATGACCTTTCAATGTTTGCATTTCCCATTGATGCTTCTCACCATATAAATGACTGATTTGAAAACCAACTTTTTTTTTTTTGCTTGTTTATTGGTTTTGTTTTTCTCATAAGGACAAAAATAATGAATTAGGTTTCACTTTCCCTGAGTGAGAAAAGTTTGATCTCCCCACCTTCTTCTTTTTAATATCTCCCTACCATGGTGTTGGATATTAAAATTCCTCTCAGAAAGTAATTTTCATGCCCTCCTTTACTCAACTTTTAAAATTAACCCTTAAATTTCTCTCCTTAAACTCTAGATAACACCTCGGGTCTGTGTAATTCAAGAACATGGTGAGGTCTTATGGTAATTTATAGTTTGCTCATGTCATCTGAAATCACTTAGTATACTATTTCTTCCTCATAATGAGAAGAAATACTACTTTTCAAATTGCCAAAGTTTCAGAGTAAACCAAAACTAGAGACCATATTGATTAAAATGTAATTATAAACTTTTTCTTTTCCTTTTACTTAAATGTAGGAAAATTGAGCCACAAAGAGAGAGCTAATCATGCATTTGATGGAAGTTATAATTCGAATGTAAGTTATATAGTCAGTCATGCTATTCAAAATACTTACTACTTTATCATCATGGGGAAAATCATCTTTGTCCTTGGACTTAATAGTAAAATAATGGTGTTGATTCACATCGCAGGATAAATTTCGGTTCCAAAGAAATAATGTACAATTACAATACACTTATAGACTTTCTGGTCTGAGCCAAGAAGTACTGAGAACAGGAAATCATATCATTTGTCACTTTCTGGTATGAAAGATTTTTTTCCTCTCTTTGGCTGTTGCTTGTTTACAGTTAGTATCAGCAGGTGAGGAGGCGAGGCAAATCACTGCCTGCTCTGCTTCAAATTTATTTATACAATTCTCAACAAAGCAGACAATATATATGATGGATGGGCTGTTTAATTAGACTGTTGTAAAAGCTGTAATTACATCTACTAAGTGCACTTTTATGTCTGCATACATAAGCAATTTCAGGAAATGTCAGTTCTACTCCACAAGGCATTGTCTAGCTTCTGGAATTGGTTTTGGGGTATATATGTGTGTCTTCTGGGTTTTTACTTTGTAATCAATAATGACTTCTGGATAAAATGATCTATTCAGAAATATCCTTAGAAAATACAGAAGACAAGGAAAATACTAAAAACAAAGAGAACTTTAATATGAACTATGGCTTTTTGGACACAAACATTATGGGTTCCACAATTTGAATTAAGCCACTTAAAAACATCCATTTTGAACATTTAAAAACAAAACAAAACAAAAACGATCTGATATCCCAATCTGTTGAACAGCTTATATACATATTAGCAGTAAAGTCTAAAGAACTAATGGTGTTCACTATATTCAATTTAGACTAACATTTGTGTCATGTTCTTACCCTCTTTGTGATCCATTAGTGAAATGGCTTTGCCTTATTGCATAGAATAAAAGTGATTTATTTTAAGGTTGCTATTAGTCTTTGGACTCATGCTGTATCTTCAGCTGTTAGAGAGCTATTGCAGCCAATAGAAATGCATTCTATGTCTGAGGCTGATGAAAAGCATTTGCCATAAGGCAAAATAAAATTGACTTGAGCAATTCAGAGATTCTATGCAAATGAGTTGCTGTTCTTTTATTGTTCTTGTTTCAAATTTTCCTTTGCATTGCAATCTATAAATAAAACAGGTAGACAAACTATAGATGCAGTGTTATCAAACTTCCATTAAATTATTTTAAGAAAATTATAATTTTTACCACTTAAATAGAAGGTATTTATAAATAGAAATATCATTACCTAATAGGCTTAGATGATTATACTTATTTGAAACAAAATAAAATAATTTAAAACTTAGAAAAACCTACATCTGGAGTCCTACTTTATATTACTCATTTTATTGTTTCTACTAACTCTTTTAATATTGGACTCTGGGCCCATCCTCAAATCTCCCTCATCAAATATTGCACCCTCTATTTAACCATGCCAGGGTTACCAGTAGGGTTCTTGAAACCTCCTACAAAGAGGCATTGAAACCAATATTTTTGGCAATTTTTATATGATTAAGGACAAAGCTATGAATTGATTTACATTGTTATGCATTGATATGAACTTTTGAAGCTGTAAAAATTGATAGCGCCCCCTCCCTCCAAACTAATTGTATTTTACTATACTCATTTAAGTTTTTTCACTTTAAATATCATTTTTAATTTTTTTTTTATTTGACAGAGAGAGAGAGTACAAGCTGGGCGTGGGGGGTGGCAGGCAGAGGCAGAAGGAGAGGGAGAAGCAGACTCCCTGCTCAGCAGGGACCCCGATATGGGGCTCAATCCCAGGACCCCGAGATCATGACCCGAGCCGAAGGCAGACGCTTAACCATCTGAGCCACCCAGGCTCCCCCACTTTAAATATTATTACAAGGAGGATAGCTTGGTTGTAGAACATAGGAAGAAGATGAACTTAACATACTTCATTCTTGCACAGGTGACCCTTGAACAATACAGGTTTGAACTATGCTGGTCAACTTACACATGGAATTTTTACAGTACAGTACTATGAATGTATTTTCTCTTTCTTATGATTTTCTTCATGCCATTTCCTTTCCTCTAGCTTACTTTATTGTAAGAATACAGCATATAATACATATACGAAATATGTGTTAATTGACTATGTTATTGGTAAGGCTCCCAGTCAACAGTAGGCTATTTGTAGTTAAATTTCTGGGGAATCAAAAGTTATATGCTGATTTTCAACTGTACAGGGGTCAACATCCTTACCCCCTATGTTGGTCAAGGGTCAACTGTATATATTAGGGCTCTGCCACTGTCATTCTTCATAGATACTAATGTTTGAGAATTGAATGCTACAGATAAAAATTTTTGTATAACCAGTAAGTATCAACTTTTCTTTCATATTTTATTTTGATTTGGTGACACTGTCTTAGGCACAGAAGCTTGAGTTTGAGACAGCTTTACAAAAATTAAGAGCACATCATTCAAATGTATTGTTAAAATGCAGTGTCTTTTGAAAATTAGAAAATATCTCATTGCGTTAGACCTTTTTGTTTATGTGATTTCCCAAGTCCTTTCTTAAGAATCAAATAATCATGACCAAGGTGGTATTAGAAGGCTATTTCACAAAATAAAAATTTTCAATCATAACTTATAATACAACATTTATAAATCTGCTTGTTTACTTTTAGTTCATAATCTAATGATCAATCTAGTTTGGAAAGCAGTATTGCTTACTGATTCAAAGGTGAGTTTTGAAGACAAATTTTCTTGGTTCAAATTTTTATTATAAGACTCATTAGCTGTGTGACCTTGAGCAATGCGAGCTTTCTAAGGTTAGGTTACAAATTAAGAAATAAAGATGAAAAGATTGATTTTATAGTGTTCATGTATTAGTCACAGTGTTTTATAAAATGGTACCTATTATTAACTGCAAAGTAGAGCTGTTATTATAAGACATGTCATTTTCAGAATTATATTCACATCTTTGGCCTTCTGTAATTTCTTTCTTTAAGAGCTTCAGACTAGTTTAGATGGTATTTCCAGTATTTGTTAAGCACCTACTTCGAGCCAGACATATTGTGCTATATGGTGAGGAAGCAGCATTACAGAAAACAGGAAAAAAAAATTTTGTCTTTTCAAGGAACTAATGACTACAATGAATCATGGGCTATTTGAGACCTGAGGAGAAAAGAGTAGAGGAGCTATTTTTCTCAAGCTCTAGCAAGAGCCAAATTGTTTAACAGAGGGTTTGCCACATGTTAAGTGTTCATTAAAGATTAGCTATTATTATTTACTATGTGTCCCTTTTGAAGACAGCATTATGACTGTTGTCTTATTTAAAGATGACATTTCTGTAATTATTAGATTTAATTTCCATCATTCCTGTAACCTAGCTACACAAAAGTCAGACTTATTTTTCTTCCTCCTTAGTCTGATATTCAAAGGAATGATATAAATGTGATCTTTCCCCTCCCATGGTTTCCCTGCATTTCTTTTTAATCTGCATTTCCCCCCAGAACTAATCTTTAACAAAGTGAGCCTCCAGAAACAGTTCTTTGTCAGAGATGAATGTTTTTGTGGAAAGAATGATAGGTATCTAGATATAGCCTAGAGTATTTACATTTTACTTATATTCCACTGTTAAAACTAACATTATTTATATTCTTTGTTCTCCATCAAGCTGTGTAGTTAAACTAAAGTAGAAGGCAGAAATAAAATATCCCAGAGATGTCTTGTAATCTCAGTCACAGTCTTCATATACCCGGCCAAGATACATCGTGAGGTTTATTATAATTTTCAGCATTTAAAATATGACTGTGGCTTATTTCCTGAAGGAAAAACAACAAAACTCTCTCTTAGATTTAACTAATAACCCTCAGTTAGTAAGAAGAATTAAGTATGAGTTTTGACTTTATGAGTATGTGTGAGAACAGGGGCAATGGGAAACAAGCTGGAGGACCTTTCCAACAGGCTTAAGTGAGTGTGGTCTTCAGAGACTTCTCAGAAACCCAGTTTATCTTTTTTCCATGTTCCCTCTGCTCAAAACAATAGAGAGACACAGAGGAGTTTGGGCTATAGTTACATTGTCTTAATGTTCTGTGAAATTTAGGGGAATGCTGATATTTCCAAGATGGTTGGAGCTAGGCATGGGAAGTAGTCTGTCTTCTTCATATGTTATAAAAAAAAATAGCATATAAAAAAAAAGAAATGGAAAGAAAAATTTTTAAATTAAAACATTAGTTAATATTTAAATAAACTTTGCTGGGACATCTATGAGTGGAAGACATATACTTTTTTTCATTAAAACACCTATTTAAATACATATTAACAGTAAGAAAAATCTATCCCACATAATTCCCACACACCATAAAAAGCATTATTGAGGAAAGTCAAAAACATTATTTTCCAAAGTAGGAAGAGGATCTAACCAATCATGAGAAATACATCGATTAGCGGATGTCAGCAATCATGAGATTGAGCTCTTATAATATTCACAATTCAAAGTAGGAAGAAAGAAAGAGAAGTGTCCACATTTATTGAACCCTTATGATGTACTAGAAACTTTATAACTGCATTGACAATTTTACCCATTATTAATGGAGGTATGATTAATTTTTGCTCAGTATTGAGTGAATCATCTCAGGGATCAAAACTTTTCCTTTTCTTATGTTCAGTATATAAAAATATGGAAAAAACAATGTAAATAGTTCATGCCTTCATGAGAGTTGAGAATCCAGTGGGAATTCTTAATCTATGGTTAGTGATATAGTTTCAAGATTGGTCAATGTTTCCATTAAAAGGTTGATAGCTTTACACTGGGCATAATACACAACTGATAAGTTATTGAACACTACATCCAAAACTAATGGTGTACTATATGTTGGCTAATTGAATTTAAATAAAAAAAAGTTTGATAGCTTTGTCCATGTGTTCTAAATCTAAGACCCACCCCAGCTACAAACCTCTTTGTGGCTGTCACCATGTGGAGTAATTTTTGCAGAGACTTGCAGAGCAGAAAGTAAATATCAGATCCTTTAAAGGCAATCTATAACTCAACTTTTCACCATTATTACCTATACAATCATTCTGAACTTGATGATTCATCTGTGCTCTCAGAATAAAAATAATATCACAATAAATTAAAAATCTGAATCTTAAACAAAATTCCCCCAATTTTTTGGAATTAGTTGGGTCTTTCTTTTTGAGAAGAATGATTTTGACATAACCCAAACTTTGGTCAATCTTGCATTTCTATGTTCATATAGCAGAAAAGTTTGAAGTTTTTTTTTTTTTTTTTTAACTATTCTCCAAGAAACTAAATGATGTAGAGTTTTTATTCATTAGGTTCAAGCAATATGATAAAAGGGAATTAAAAAGAATAAAACCTTGGTTTTCTGAGATAATCTGGCAAAAGATTTATCAGAAACTGTGAGACTTGGATTTATTACTGCTGGGATATTAATATACCTTATAAGCACAGAAGAGTTTATAAGTGCACATACATATTATCTAGCATAATCGTGTATCAACCAGAGAGACAAGTAGTTTAGTAGCTCTGACAGGAAAACTCTTTGCCTCTAGATGATTATGAATCTCTGTAACATTCTGAACACTTTATTTTAATGAATTTTTTTGTCCCCCTTGCCCTACTTCCCTGTTGATTGACAGTGACCTACAGTTCACAAAGCCGAAGCTCTGATAGAATGATGAAGGGCAGCTCTCTTTCCTTTTCCGACATGGTGTCTTTTCATCTCTTTCTCTATTCTCTGCTCATTGTTCATCTTTGGCATCATTAGTCACCATGCAGTAGGGTTTACAAATACGGGTGTGACAGAGGAAAAAAATTGTCAATCCGATAATATAGAGTCTATCAAATACCTGCCAGGCTGCTGCTTGAAACTCCTTTAGGCTTTAGTAAGAGCCAGATCAGGACTTAGATAACAGTTTTCCTTAAAAAACAAATAGATTTTTTTTTCCTACTCTCTTTGATAACTTACCCTGAGTGAAATGGTCTATTCAAGGCCTGATCTTCTTTTGTTGGACAGAGGATGATCAAATGCTGAGAAGCAATAAACAGAGAGCCAGTGACACCTGGGTTTCTCATTGTTAACGCAAGCCTGCGGAGAGCCCACAGAGAAAACATGTAATACTTGGCTTTTAGAAAAATACAGTCTAATGGTGATTACCAAATTTGAAATGAAAATAGAGTAAATTCATTGTGGAGTAAGTATTTCTAAGAACTTGTGGATTTTGATCCATAGAGTTGAATGAAATCATTGTAACAATAATAAATTTTCACTGTTTTATAAATGTCTTTCATTTCTATGATTAATCTATTTCTATCATAAAAGTAAATTTAAGTTTGACCGAAATTACATTTAACTTGGTATTCATTCAGTATTCATTCATATATTTTATATGTTTTTATATAGAGATTTTTACTGAAAAATAGGAAATATAATATAATTTTAACAATAAGAACAATGCCACACATTTTTCAGAATTATAAAAAGTGAGTAGAATAATATATGAATGTGATCTTACTCAGGGTCTGGAACATTATGGGTCCTCAATAAAAAGTAACAGTTTTTATTATGATTGTATTATTATTCTTGTTACTAAAAATCTTAAGACACTATAAATTTACTAAAGTGTAAATAAAATTGTAAATATAATACATATAAAAGTAAATGCACAGTGAAGCTGTTGTGTTATATGTCAATTATAAATAATAGAAAAATAAGTGTGCATATACAAGTTGTTTTTATAAAAATTTACATTTAATTAATATGATTCAGTCAGCAGAGGTGGAATAAATCAGTATTTCTGATTTAATTAGTAATGTCTGATTGGTATTGCTCTTAGATATATAGAACTGGAAGAATTTAGGAGGTAAGAAGTGTCCTGCTGCCCCAGTTTTGAGGGCAATATGATTAATATCTGTGTACAATAGGAGGAAAACTTTATTTTTTGTACAGGAGAAACCTATATTAGAGAATTATATTTTTCTCTGACAAGTTTATAAAATAAATCATTATAGGTATTATTTGTTAAAAAAAAGTCTGAAGGTCCATTAGTTTACTAATTTATTCACTCACACAGCAAAAGTTATTGAGTAATCACAACAGGCACTGGGAGTTAAAAAGAAGATACAAAGATAACTAAGATAAAGTAGTGCATTTTATGACTCCATTTCTGCTTTGGTTATTAATAGTCTTGAAGAGCATGGTTCAAGATATGGTCGGCCCTGGCACTGAGATTTTACATGAGCTCTAATAGCACAGCAATACAATAAACAAGGAAGTAAGGTTATTATGAACCACTCATGCAACAAAAGTTATGTAACTGGAACTGGATGGGACAATCAGATTTTAGACAATCCTACCAGGAAGGCACCCAGGAGCCTCAACTACTTGTTTTATCGCTACCTATAGTCTTCCAAATATCTTTTGCTTTGCTTATTAGTGTAAATGATGCAAGAGACATAATCTCCAATCATTAGAGCTAGCCAAGTTTCCAGGGCCATCATGCATTCTGATTTTAGCAATGTTTTTGATAAAGTTTAACCATACCTTTACTTATCACAAAATAGAGAGGAAAAATTTTCCGATATAATTGTATAATGTATCTGTAGCTTAGTGAGCAACTCTCTCCAAGGGAATTGAAGAATGTTTATTATCAAATTGGGCAGAGATTTCCAGAAGCAGACTGCAGATTCCCACTATCAGATTTAGATTACTTTGTGCTTGTAATCAACAGCTCAGTTAAGTCACACTGGGCATAAGTACTAACTTTGAAAATGACATAAAGAGGGGGGGAGCAAGATGGCAGAGGAGTAGGAGACCTGGATTTCGACTCCTCTCAGGAATTCAGCTGGATAGGGATCAAACCATTCTGAACACCTACAAACTCAACAGGAGATCGAAGAAAAGAATAGCAACAACTCTCTGAACAGAAAAGCAACACTTTCTGGAAGGTAGGACGTGTGGAGAAGTGAATCAAGGGTGATATTCGGGAAGATAGACGGCGGGGGAGGGGCCTCCGTCGGCCACTTCTGGCAAGTGATAGAGCCGTGGAGCACAAAATTGGAACTTTTAGAAGTCGGCTCCTCTGAGGGATGTCACTCTGGTGGCTAAATGAGGAGTGGAACCCTCACGGGACAGTGTGGTCTCAGGACCCTCGGGGTCACGGAAAGACTGGGGGTGCCTGAGTGTGGCAGAGCTCCCAAGTACCGGAGCAGGGAAGCCAGCTGCAGAGGCGGAGCCCAGGCGCGGGCTCTCAGCTTGGGGTTGTCATAAACTGTGATCCACAGCACAGTCGGGCCCCTGCTCCTCCAGCAGGGACCCAACAAGCGGCAGATCTGGGGAGACTCACCTTCCTCCCCTGGGAGGAGCCATGCGGGAGTGCACCGCAGGGATCTACTGGGTTTGGAGACTCCACCTGGGGTCGGGTGCCAGAGATAGAAACGCGTGGTCACAGGCCGGGTGAGCACAGAGTGCGGCCGGAGACCGGGGAGCTGGGAGTGACTGACTGCTTTTCTCTGGGGGCTCACTGAGGAGCGGGGCCCCAAGTTCTCGGCGCCTCCAGGGTGGAGATTGGGAGGCCGCCATTTTCACTCTCCACCTCCAAAGCTGTATGGAAAGCTTGCAGGGAACAAAAGCTCCCGAGAGCGAACCCGAGCAGATTACTTAGCCGGGAGGGGGCAAGGGCAGGGCAATTCCACCTCCGGCAAAGACATTTGGGAACCATGGCAACAGGCCCCTCCCCCAGAATATAAGTGAGAACAGCCAGCCAAGACCAAGTTTACCGATCAATGAGAACGGCAGAACTCCAGCGCTAGGGGAATACTACACATAGAATTCATGGCTTTTTTACCATGATTCTTTAGTCTTTCAAAGTTAATTTTTTTTTTAACTGTCTTTTTTTTTTTTTTTGAATTTTTCTTTTTCCATTTTTCTTTTTTAAAGATTTATTTATTTGACAGAGAGATACAGTGAGAGAGGGAACACAAGCAGGGGGACGGGGAGAGGGAGAAGCGGGCTTCCCGCCGAGCAGGGAGCCCGATGTGGGGCTGGATCCCAGGACCCTGAGATCATGACCTGAGCTGAAGGCAGACACTTAACGACTGGGCCACTCAGGTGCCCCTCTTTTTCCATTTTTCAACCAACATCTTATCAATCCCTTTTTTAAAAAAACATTTTTATTTTTCATTTTTAGAGTCATATTCTATCCCTTCATAGTAGTTACCTGTATTTTTGGCATATATATATAAGTTGTTCTCTCTTTAAAATTTTGAGATAGTTTCTTCTAACAGATCAAAATATACCCTAAATCTCTAGTATATGGTTTTTTTCTACTCCCCTGCCTGATCACATTCTCTCCCTTTTTTTTCTTTTTTCTTTTTTTGAATCCTCTTCTTTCTTTTTTCAAACAACTTCTTATTAATTCCTTTTATAAAGTTTTTTATAATTTCCATCTTTACAGCATATTCCATCCCTTCATCATATCAACCCTTATTTTTGTACATATATAAGTTTTTCTTTCTTTAAAATTTTGGGAGGCACTTTCTTCCAACAGACCAAAATACACCCAAAATCTAGTGTGTGGCACTGATCTATATACTAGCCTGATCATATTTGATCACATTCTGGTTTTTTTGTTGTTGTTGTTTTGTTTTGTTCCGTTTTTGTTTGTTTTTATCTTTATCTTTTTCTTTTTCTCTTTTTCTTTTTTCTCTCTTTCCCTTTCTTTTCCCACTGTTTCAGGTCTTTTCTGATTTGTTTAGAGTATATTTTCTGGGGACGTTGTTACTCTGCTAGCATTTTCTTTTCTCATTAATCTAGTCTCCTCTGCACAAAATGACAAGACGGAAAAAATCACCTCAACAAAAAGAAAAAGAGGTAGTACTGACTGCCAGGGACCTACTCAAAACAGACATTAGTACGATGTCAGATCTAGAGTTCAGAATCATCACTTTAATGATACTAGCTGGGCTTGAAAAAAGCATGGAAGTTATTAGAGAAACCCTTTCTGGAGAAGTAAAAGAACTAAAATCTAACCAAGTTCAAATCAAAAAGGCTATTAATGAGGTCCAATAAAAAATGGGGGCACTAACTGCTAGGATAAATGAGGCAGAAGAGAGAATCAGTGATATAGAAGACCAAATGATGGAAAATAAAGAAGCTGAGACAAAGAGAGATAACCAACTACTGGATCACGAGGGCAGAATTCAAGAGATAAGCAATACCATAAGACGAAACAACATTAGAATAATTGAGATCACAGAAGAAGAAGAAAGAGAGAGAGGGGCAGAAGGTATATTGGAGCAAATTATAGCAGAGAACTTCCCTAATTTAGGGAAGGAAACAGGCATCAAAATCCAGGAAGCACAGAGAACCCCTCTCAAAATCAATAGAAATAGGTCAACACCCCGAAATCTAATAGTAAAACTTATGAGTCTCATAGACAAAGAGAAAATCCTGAAAGCAGCTCAGGAGAAGAGATATGTAACCTACAATGGTAGAAACATTAGATTGGCAACAGACCTATCCACAGAGACCTGGCAGGCAAGAAAGGACTGGCAGGATATATTCAGAGCACTAAATGAGAAAAATATGCAGCCAAGAATACTATATCCAGCTAGGCTGTCACTGAAAATTGAAGGAGAGATAAAAAGCTTCCAGGACAAACAAAAACTAAAGGAATTAGCAAACACGAAACCAGCCCTACAGGAAATCTTGAAAGGGGTCCTCTAAGCAAAGAGAGAGCCTAAAAGCAACATAGACCAGAAAGGAACACAGACAATATATGGTAACCTTATCACCTTACAGGCAATACAATGGCACTAAATTCCTATCTTTCAATAGTTACCCTGAATGTAAATGGGCTAAATGCCCCAATCAAAAGACACAGGCTATCAGATTGGATTAAAAAACAAGACCCATCGATATGCTGTTTGCAAGAGACTCATTTTAGACCCAAAGACACTCCCAGATTGAAAGTGAGGTGGTGGAAAACCACTTACCATGCTAATGGACACCAAAAGAAAGCTGGGGTGGCAATCCTTATATCAGACAAATTAGATTAGATTAAACCAAAGACTGTAATAAGAGATGAGGAAGGACACTATATCGTACTTAAAGGGTCTATCCAACAAGAAGATCTAACAATTATAAATATCTATGCCCCTAACATTGGAGCAGCCAATTATATAACCCAATTAATAACAAAAGCAAAGAAACACATCGACAACAATACAATAATAGTGGGGGACTTTAACACCCCCCACACTGAAATGGACAGATTGTCTAAGCAAAAGATCAACAAGGAAATAAACACTTTAAATGACACACTGGATGAAATGGACTTCACAGACATATTCAGAACATTCCATCCCAAAGCAACGGAATACACATTCTTCTGTAGTGCCCATGGAACATTCTCCAGAATCGATCACATCCTAGGTCATAAATCAGGTCTCAACTGGTACCAAAAAATTGGGATCATTCCCTGCCTATTTTCAGACCACAGTGCTTTGAAACTAGAACTCAATCACAAGAGGAAAGTCAGAAAGAACTCAAATACATGGAGGGTAAAGAGCATCCTACTGAAGAATGAATGGGTCAACCAGGAAATTAAAGAAGAATTTAAAAAATTCATGGAAAAAAAAATGAAAATGAAAACACAACTGTTCAAAATCTTTGGGATGCAGCAAAGGCATTCCTAAAAGGAAAGTATATAGCAATACAAGCCTTTCTCAAGGAACAAGAAAGGTCTCAAATACACAACCTAACCCTACACCTAAAGGAGCTGGAGAAAGAACAGCAAATAAACCCTAAACCCAGCAGGAGAAGAGAAATCATAAAGATCAGAGCAGAAATCAAGGAAATAGAACCTAAAAGAACAGTAGAACAGATCAACGAAACTAGGAGCTGGTTCTTTGAAAGAATTAAGAAAATTGATAAACCCCTGGCCAGACTTATCAAAAAGAGAAGAGAAATGACCCAAATCAACAAAATCATGAATGAAAGAGGAGAGATCACAACCAACACCAAAGAAATACAAACAATTATAAGAACATATTATGAGCAACCCTATGCCAGAAAATTAGATAAACTGACAGAAATGGATGCATTCCTAGAGATTATCAACTACCAAAACTGAACCAGGAAGAAATAGAAAACCTGAACAGACCTATAACCACTAAGGAAATTGAAGCAGTCATCAAAAATCTCCCAACAAACAAAAGGCCAGGGCCAGATGGCTTCCCAGGGGAATTCTACCAAACCTTTCAAGAAGAATTAATACCTATTCTTCTGAAACTGTTCCAAAAAATAGAAATGGAAGGAAAACTTCCAAACTCATTTTATGAGGCCAGCATTACCTTGATCCCAAAACCAGACAAAGACCCCTTCAAAAAAGAGAATTACAGACCAATATCCCTGATGAACATGGATGCAAAAATTCTCACCAAATACTAGCCAATAGGATCCAACAGTATATTAAAAGGATTATTCACCACGACCAAGTGGGATTTATCCCTGGGCTGCAAAGTTGGTTCAACATCCGCAAATCAATCAATGTGATACAATACATTAACAAAAGAAAGAACAAGAATCATATGATCCTCTCAATAGATGCAGAAAAAGCTTTTGACAAAGTACAGCATCCTTTCCTGATCAAAACTCTTCAGAGTATAGGCATAGAGGGTACATACCTCAATATCATAAAAGCCATCTATGAGAAACCTACAGCAAATATCATTCTCAATGGGGAAAAACTGAGAGCTTTCCCCCTAAGGTCAGGAACACAGCAGGGATGTCCACTATCACCACTGCTATTCAACATAGTATTGGAAGTCCTAGCCACAGCACTCAGACAACAAAAAGAAATAAAAGGCATCCAAATCAGCAAAGAAGAAGTCAAACTCTCACTCTTTGCAGATGATATGATACTTTATGTGGAAAACCCAAAAGACTCCACCCCAAAACTGCTAGAACTCATACAGGAATTCAGTTAAGTGGCAGGATAGAAAATCAATGCGCAGAAGTCAGTGGCATTCCTATACACCAACAACAAGACAGAAGAAAGAGAAATTAAGGAGTCGATCCCATTTATAATTGCACCCAAAACCATAAGATACCTAGGAATAAATCTAACCAAAGAGGCAAAGAATCTGTACTCAGAAAACTCTAAAATACTCATGAAAGAATTTGAGGAAGACACAAAGAAATGGAAAAACGTTCCATGCTCATGGATTGGAAGAACAAATATTGTGAAGATGTCAGTGCTACCTAGAGCAGTCTACACATTCAATGCAATCCCCATCAAAATACCATCCACTTTTTTCAAAGAAATGGAACAAATAATCCTAAAATTTGTATGGAACCAGAAAAGACCCCGCATAGCCAGAGGAATGTTGAAAAAGAAAAGCAAAGCTGGCAGCATCACAATTCCAGACTTCAAGCTCTATTACAAAGCTGTAATCATCAAGACAGTATGGTACTAGCACAAAAACAGGCACATAGATCAATGGAACAGAATAGAGAGCCCAGAAATGGACCCTCAACTCTATGGTCAGCTCATCTTTGACAAAGCAGGAAAGAATGTCCAATGGAAAAAAGACAGTCTCTTCAACAAATGGTGTTGGGAAAATTGGATAGCCACATGAAGAAGAATGAAGCTGGACCATTTCCTTACACCACACACAAAAATAGACTCCAAATGGTTGAAAGACCTAAACATGAGACAGGAGTCCATCAAAATCCTAAAGGAGGGGCGCCTGGGTGGCTCAGTCATTAAGCGTCTGCCTTCGGCTCAGGTCATGATCCCAGGGTCCTGGGATCGAGCCCCGCATCGGGCTCCCTGCTCCGCAGGAAGCCTGCTTCTCCCTCTCCCACTCCCCTTGCTTGTGTTCCCTCTCTCGCTTTGTCTCTCTCTATCAAATAAATAAAATCTTAAAAAAAAAAAAAAATCCTAAAGGAGAACACAGGCAGCAACCTCTTGGACCTCAGCCGAAGCAACTTCTTCCTAGAAACATCAACAAAGGCAAGGGAAGCAAGGGCAAAAATGAACTATTGGGACTTCATCAAGATAAAAAGCTTTTGCAAAGCAAAGGAAACAGTCAACAAAACCAAAAGACAACTGACAGAATGGGAGAAGATATTTGCAAATGACATATCAGATAAAGGGCTAGTATCCAAAATCTACAAAGAACTCATCAAACTCAACACCCAAAGAACAAAGAATCCAATCAAGAAATGGGCAGAAGATATGAACAGACATTTTTCCAAAGAAGACATCCAAATGGCCAACAGACACATGAAAAAGTGCTCAATATCGCTCAGCATCAGGGAAATCCAAATCAAAACCTCAAAGAGATACCAACCTCACACCAGTGGGAATGGCTAAAATTAACAAGTCAGGAAACAACAGATGTTGGTGGGGATGTGGAGAAAGGGGAACCCTCCTACACTGTTGGTGGGAATGCAAGCTGGTGCAGCCACTCTGGAAAACAGGATGGAGGTTCCTCAAAAAGTTGAAAATAGAGCTACCATATGATCCAGCAATTGCACTACTGGGTATTTACCCCAAAGATACAAAAGTAGGGATCTGAAAGGGTACGTGCACCCTGATGTTTATAGCAGCAATGTCCACAATAGCCTAACTGTGGAAAGAGTCAAGATGTCCATCAACAGATGAATGGATAAAGAAGGTGTGGTATATATATACAATGGAATATTATGCAGCCATCAAAAGGAATGAGATCTTGCCATTTGCAACGACGTGGATGGAACTGGAGGGTTATGTTGAGCGAAATAAGTCAAACAGATAAAGACATGTATCATATGGCCTCACTGATATGAGGAATTCTTAATCTCAGGAAACAAACTGAGGGTTGCTGGAGTGGGGGCTGGGGTGGAGGGAGGGGGTGACTGGGTAATAGACACTGGGGAGGGTATGTGCTCTGGTAAGCACTGTGAATTGTGCAAGACTGTTGAACCTCAGATCTGTACCTCTGAAACAAATAATGCAATATATGTTAAGAAAAAAAAAAAAAGAAGAAGAAGGTAGCAGGAGGGGAAGAATGAAGGGGGGGAAATCGGAGGGGTAGGCAAACCATGAGAGACGATGGAGTCTGAAAAACAAACTGAAGGTTCTAGAGGGGAGGGGGGTGGGAGGATGGGTTAGCCTGGTGATGGGTATTGAGGAGGGCACATTCTGCATGGAGCACTGGGTGTTATGCACAAACAATGAATCATGGAACACTACCTCTAAAACTAATGATGTAATGTATGGGGATTAACATAAGAATTAAAAAATTAAAAAAAAAAAGACACCCTTAACTTACACAAGTTTAAGAGCAAATTTAAGTCATTATTTCCAAATTGCTTGATTACAATCAAAATCTGAATTTTCAGCCTCTCCTGAAGAAGACCTGACATTCTTGTACCACTGGCTTTTAGATCCATTTGGCAAGAGCTAGCCAGAGCTGGCCTGTAGCTACTTCAGTCTGACAGAACCCATGGTGCCAGGTCACCCCAAACTCCATCGTTCCCCAACATTAAGGCATTTTCTATGGATCAAGTATGGCTTTTTTTCTTAAAGGTGCTATGGATTTCTTTGAATTTCTCTCTGTCCCCATACCTCCCTCTCTCTCTAATTAAATAAAAAACAAAATCTAGGCCAGGAGGCCAAGAAGCTGAAAAAAAAAAAAAAAAAAGAAAATGACATAAGAGACCCTGAAATAATGGATGGCAAAATTTTGGAACAAAACTTCAACCTTCTGAAATGATGGATTAACATAATTATAAAGCATTTGGACTTAGTTTAAATAACAAGTACATTCCAAACGATCTGGATTTATGACTGATCAGGTATAAATAACAGTTTTCAGTGTGATAAAGCCATAGGGTTAGCCATCCCACACTGTTCTGAAGTGATGTGACCTCATGTGATATAACATATGGTGTTCTGGATATAACATTTTTGGAAATTTTTTAGAATGTTCTTCCACTTAATGTATACAGGGAGGTTTTCTAAGTGTTAGAAAAATCTTAAAATCAGGGGCGCCTGGGTGGCTCAGTCGTTAAGTGTCTGCCTTTGGCTCAGGTCATGACCCCAGGGTCCTGGGATCAAGCCCCGCATCAGGCTCCCTGCTCAGCAGGAAGCCTGCTTCTCCCTCTCCCACTCCTGCTGCTTGTGTTCCCTCTCTCGCTATCTCTCTCCCTGTCAAATAAATAAATAAAATCTTAAAAAAAAAAATCTTAAAATCACACCATAGAAGCAACAATATATGGAAAAATTTAAAATTTAGCCTAAAAAATAGAACCTTAATGAGGAAATCATGGTTTTATTCAAATTTTAAGCCTGCCATGTTAAAAGTGATGGTTATAGTGTGTGAAGTATCAAAGAACAATATTAGGACCAGTGCTTAATTATTATAAGGTTTTGGGTTCAATATAAATAAAAACATTTTAAATTTAAAGGTATAGGAGATTTTGCTACTGATAAGGCTCGAAGGTTCTATTGGTTCAATCTTCCAGCAGACAACAGTAAATTCTAGATGAAATATAAAATCTATTATATGAAAGCACTGAAGAGTGAACAAAAGCAGAGTGAACACATAAAGACTGAACCTGTAAAGGGTGACTCTTGAAAGAAGAGAGCAGCCTGTTAGCGTGGGGTGGACTCTGGACAGCTCAATCATGGCTCAAGTTAGATGGGAAATCTGTAATCCTACTTGCTTGAAGAACTAGGGACAGGTGTATTAATTTTTTACTGCTCCCATGACAAGTTATCAAAAGTTTAGTGGATTAAAACAATGCAAATTTATGCATTGAATGAGTTACTCTTATTTGTAGATGAACTGAGGGTGAGGGAAGCTGAGCAGCTCCTAGGAGTCACAGATTTGGTAAATGGAGGACTCCCATGGCCATTTAAACAACAGTCTGTTCGGTTCTTCATGCTGCTGTCACATTGGGAGACTCACATAGTGAACTTCAGTTTCCATATCGAGAATCTAATGATAATAAGAGCAACTGAAATATTTTAGCTTAATAAGAAGAAAACAGAGTCACACATTAGGCCATGGCTTTGCTATTGATGTTGTCTGTTATATATATATCATATATATCATATATATGCTGACTTCAGAAAAAAAATTCTACTTTAAAATTTGTTTCTCCTCATATATCATGCATATTCTCTTCTTAAAGTTTTCTTCATCTTGAAATATTTTACTTATTTTATAGTAGTCCTTAATATGTCTGTCATATCTTCAAAAATGCATTTTGATTTCATCTGACACTGTATTTTTCTGGTGCTTTTAAGTAAGAGCTTGCAAGACTTAGGTTCACAGACAGTAGAGTGGAAAAGAAAATGGCACAGCTATTGAAGAAGAAAAAGAAGAGGAAGAAGGAGGAGGAGGAGGAGAAGCAACAGCTCATGGAAAACCAGTTAATTTTGTTTTGCCATTTAAATTACCTAGCAATAATTTGAGATGGAAATTAAAGGAAAGGGCAAAGAAAAAAAAGAGTTAAAAATCAAACTATTTTATCTAAAGGGGAAAAATCTGAGTCTAACAATGCTATTTTTTAGGTACAAATAAAAATCTATCATTGAGGGCGCGTGGGTGGCTCAGTTGGTTAAGCAACGGCCTTCGGCTCAGGTCATGATCCTGGAGTCCTGGGATCGAGTTCCGCATCAGGCTCCCTGCTCGGCAGGGAGTCTGCTTCTGCCTCTGACCCTCCCCCCTCTCATGTGCTCTCTCTCTCTCATTCTCTCTGTCTCAAATAAATAAAAAAAAAAATCTTAAAAAAAAAATCTATCATTGAAAAGCAAGTGGACATGTATTATCCTTTATCCAAGAAAGAACAAAATGAAAATGTGGTCCTATCCCAGTAGGACCATTTTAATCAGACATAAGAGCAGCTCACTATGTAAATAGACTTTTAAAGTTTTCCATAGATTAAGAGTTGCATAATTGCAATGTTTTAAGAACTTGGGTAGCAGAATACAGCAAGGTTATTACTACAATAACTCTATGATCTTCAGTATCTACGCTACCCTACAATCTCTCTCAACTTCCCTGGTCAGTTCACTTTTCCAGAGGTTATTTCAAATATCTTTCACTTTTTAAAAATACCAGCTCTTCTCGCCACAGTAAATGACCTCCGATCCTAGCTTCATCGATAATATCAGATAGCATCTCTCTGACTTTTCAATCATGAAATTGGTTAAAAACAAAATTTCATAGACAAATTTATCTGAAGCACTTATCAAATGTTATTAACTTGCAGCACAGAAAACAGAATTGCAACAGAAATTTTGCCATTTCAAGAGAGAGTATGAAAAAAAAGGTGTCATTTCTAAGAGGGTATGAAATATTTCACTCTTATAAATAGCAGCTAGTTTTTTCTCTTTAAGAAATTTTTACTTATATTTCACATTTTACATATGTGTGTATGTATGTGTATGCATATTATATGTATTATATATACATAAAAGTTCTTACAAAGAGTGTCTGTGGCAAAATGGTACAGAATGATATCTCTATCTTCTAACAGAAGAAATACAGCACAATGAAAAAGCTAATGTTAAGGATACATATGTGTATGAAGTTAGAATTCCAGTTTGATATCCCAGACCAGCATTAGTAGAGGATAGAGGATATTCCTATTAGCTGTAATAGGAAAGCACGAAATGAGAGCTGACAGAAATCAGAAGCAGAACACCAAGCAGTATGTTCTCATTTTAAACAAACTGCCCTTAAAGATTTGTTTTAGGCTGAAAAGATGCAGGATACATTTTGTTTATTTGTTATGTGTATTGAAAAACTTTCCTTTGGCAAACCTGTAAATTCGCCTTGCTCAAAGATTCCTTCTTCTTTGTAATTAACAGCAATGGAAGTCAGTTTCCCTCTTTCCTTTAAAGACATACCCTCCCCTTACCTATCATCCCTGAACTCTCATGACTCTGCAGCGGCTTCATGTACTGAATCATAATAATCAGTATTTACACATACTCAACTCTCTTTTGACTCAAACAACACCCACCCCAGGCTTTGTGGTACCTCCAACTGCTGGCTGGCTTCTCTCCTTGAATTTGCAGCCAATTGTTGAAGGTGCTCTCTCTGCCCCTACAACTCACTGTACATATGTTTTCCTATGTCATTACTATTGTCTCTTTGCTAAGTTCAATATACATATATATCTACATGGATACAGATAGATATAGATTGTATGTATATAATTCCCACCTTTTATTACTTGAAGAGTTATTAATATTAATAATATTCAATAATGTCAACCTCACTTCCATTATTACTAGTAATCCTTCACCAAAACCAGAGTAATTCCTCAACCTCTAAGTGATATGAGTTGAAAAATTTTTATCCACTGCCACCATTCTCTCCTCTCACTCAAGCGCTTCCCCTAGCTCCCTCCCTCTCATGATGTCTTTTCCCCTTTATATAAAGCCTTTATTTTCTCACACAGCAAGAGAGACTGGCTTCGGTTTCTCCCTTGCTATTCCACCAGCAAGGTACTTCCCTCCCAGTCTTAGTTCTAGATTGAAGGCCCTGGGAAAGTGTTCTAATTTGATAGCCTCAGTTCAGATGCCTGTTCTTGTGATTTACACAGGCAGAATACAGAATACATTAGAACCATAAGATAGGGTGCTTGGGTAGCTCAGTCGGTTAAGTGTCTGCCTTCGGCTCAGGTCATGATCTCAAGGTCCTGGGATCGGGCCCCACATCAGGCTCTCTGCTCACCAGGAAGTCTGCTTCTCCCTATCCCTTTGACTCTCACCTTGCTCATGCTCTGTCTCTCAAATAAGTAAGTAAGTAAGTAAGTAAGTAAGTAAGTAAGTAAGTAAGTAAATAAATAAATAAATAAGTCTTAAAAAAAAAAACATACGATAGAAATCATTTCCTGATTTCCAGAAGTATAAAGGGCACTGCTTTAGGAAACAACAGATCCCCACTACAATACCTGGCATGATTTCTGTCTCCACACTTGGATCACTCATTCTCACTCCAATTTCTCTATATCCTCTAGAATTTTTTTCATGAGACCAAAGTTATAGTTACGTTTCTCATCTATTTTCTCTGAGGCCGACCTCTACTAAACATAATCTTAACACTTTTTCCCTTATATTTGTATTTGCAAGTTTTGTTATCTGTGTATATTCCATTAAATTAAGACTTTTGAAGATGAGGGAATGAAACATCCCTATGTTGTTCATTGCTGTCAACAATGGCTATGGTCTAGTGCTAAGTTAGCATATAGTAATTGCTCAGTATTTGTTTAATAAAGAAAAGGGTAAATTAATGGATAATCTCTGAGTCTTGTTATGGCTTTTCAAAATTAATCTTATACTGTTCATGCTCAGTTCTAGTTCCTTTCCTTTTAGAGCTCTCTAACTTACTTAGCTGACCTCATGCAAATTGTGGCCTTAATTGTTACCTGTACAGACTTACAACTCTATATTTCTAAACTTTTTGAATATTTGAGTTTCAACTCATATAACTAATTTTTAGTTGCACCTTAAACACGTCATAGCCACCTGAATTCTTGATCTTTCCACCCTGTACTTCTTCCATGCTGACCTTTAGCGGGTTGTTTTCTAGGGCTTTGCATTACAGGTGATAGCATCACCAACGATGAATTTAAACAAGCCATAAATCTTAGAGTCATTCATGACAACTCCTTTTGTCTTCCCACATAAGCATTCTATTATATCTTATCAATTTACCTCCAAAATATTGTCTCCATATTCTCTAGCTCCACTTAAATCCAAACTACTCTCAATGAACTTGGGCTATTGCAACAGTTTACCTCCAAAATATTGTCTCCATATTCTCTAGCTCCACTTAAATCCAAACTACTCTCAATGAACTTGGGCTATTGCAACAGTTTATTGCAACAGACTCCAGGATCATGACCTGAGCCGAAGGCAGTCGCTTAACCAACTGAGCCACCCAGGTGCCCCATATCATTCTTTTTAAACAAACTGATATATGTGTGGTGGTATTTTAAAATATGCCCACAAACTATCTGCTATGCTTCCTTTTCAAGGGATAGAGCCTAATTCTTCCTATCATGATTGGGGGCTGGACTTAGTGAATCATGTCTAAGAGTAAAATAAAGTGCAAATGACAATGTGCAAATTTGAAGACTAGATCACAAAAGTCCCTGCTTCCCATTTACCCTTCTCTTGGATCACTTGCTTGGGAGAAGTGAGCTGCCATGTTATCAGGATACACAAGCAGCTTATGGAAAGGTTCATGTGGCAAAGGAAGTAAGACCTCCTGCCAACAGTGGACCACACTGAAAGCAGTTGCTCCAGTCCTCATGAAGCCTTTATCTGTCTACAGTTCCTGATGACATCCTATCTGCAACTACAGAAGAGATTTTGACCCAGTAGCACCCAAATACCTCATTAACAAAAAGTGAGAACAAAAATGTCTCTTTCTTAAGCCACTACAGTTTTGTTATGAAGCAAATGAGAACGATTACAGTATTCTAATAATTAAGCTTCTTAGCATTAATTTAAAATCTCTGCAGTCTTGGGGCGCCTGGGTGGCTCAATTGGTTAAGCGACTGCCTTCGGCTCAGGTCCTGATCCTGGAGTCCCAGGATGGAGTCCCACATGGGGCTCCTTGCTCAGCAAGGAGTCTGCTTCTCCCTCTGACCCTCCTTCCTCTCATGCTCTTTCTCTATCCTTCTCTCTCCCTTTCAATAAATAAATAAAAAATAAAATAAAATCTCCACAGTCTGGTCTGTTTCCTTTCCAGCCTCTCTGTGTGCAATGACTTCCTGCCCTTGTACACTCCAGCCACAATGGCTTTCTTTTAATCCCAAGCAGTTTCTGTAACTCCTACTATCTCAGGACTTTTTTTTACATCATATTTCCTCTTTTAAAATGTTTTTCTTATCCCATTATTACCATCGTAACACCTACTCACCTTTTAAAACTCAGCTCAAATACCATTCTTTCCAGAGCCTTCTTGGACCTTTCTATTATTGCTTTTACTGTACCTGTGCCTCTGTGGTGCTTTCACATTGTGATTTTATCAGTGTTTGTGCTGAAGTTGATTACTAACAGTAATAGTAAACTCCATGAGTTTGTACCAACCATTATATTCTGAGTGTCTATTGTAGTGGGCACTATAAATAAGTCAATGGATGACAAATATCAAGACTCAACACTATAAAAACCAATAGACCTTTTGATACTGCATTTTGGTGTGTTAAGTCCAGTTATATGGTGCAAGTAGATTGGCTCTTTCAGAAATGTATTAACGCGTACAGACTTCAAATGTATTACCCTTCAAAATAGCTGAAAATGAAGGAGAATAAAATACCTACTTTTAAAAACCAAAATAACTAGTTTGATTAATGTGGTTACCTAAATTTATGATTGAGTGTTTTCATCAGACCACACAATTGTTTCAACATTTTAAAGTATTTATTCATGAATCTGTAGAAGAAAGCTTGCAAAAAGCACTCTTGCCGAAACTCTCTCTTACACATTTCAAAGTGATGGCAGTAAAACTGCCTATAGAACTCCCATTAACGTCAATGATAATCACTGACAGATTCCCAAGCAATACTTTGTAAACATCTTCATTGTTGCCTTGGGGCTATTGCTAATGCTGCGCACAAACAAGATCTAGCTCTTAAAGAGACAATTGCTTCTCTGCTGCCAAGCTTGTATCTTCACTGACACTAAAACAGAGATGGCAACACAAGAATGCGTCAGTATTTATCAGAAAGGCATATTGCAGTCTTTCTCAACTGTGTCCTAATTTAAAATAAGCAAAACAAATCTTTCACAAAACGAAGCTGCAGTAGGATTAAATAGGGATGACTTAACTTTTTTTCACATGCTTACATTACAAAATTCTACTTAGTCACCCTATTAATGAACCAGTTGCTAAAAACTCTCCTTAGATACACAAAATAACTACAGACTAAAATTGATTTACTATACTGACAATTCAAAACTACATGTTATCTTTATTTTTGATCCAAATACTAGATTGCAAAATTAGAAGACCAAAAAAGAAAGAATATTTTTATGTACTCTCTAGAACTCTGATCTGTAGTTACGATATTTTAAGGAGATATTTTCTATATTAGTCAAAACAATTTTTCAAATTCTAGATGCCAGTATTCTGAATGCATATGTATAAAGCATTTAAATGAGAAAGAAGCAATTGAAAATGGATGTTTGGGAAAACTTTAAATAGTGTGAGTGACTATTGCATTTGGCTCTGCCACTTCTTCCATAATTGTTTTCTGAGCTTTCAATTTACTACTGGGAAATGAGGATTTTGAAAATAAGCAGACCTGCCTTTTCTAACTGATTAAATGGAGTGGAAAAGGAGAAAGAGGGACTGACGGTTCATTAATAGAAATCAGTGAAAACCCTTAGTAGCTTCAAAAGGATGTTGGCCTTTTTTTTTTAAGATTTTATTTATTTATTTGAGAGAGAGAGAGAGAGAGACAGTGAGAGAGGGAACACAGCAGTGGGAGTGGGAGAGGGAGAAGCAGGCTGCCAGCGGAGCAGTGAGCCCGATGCGGGGCTCCATCCCAGGAGCTGGGGTCATGACCTGAGCCGAATGCAGGCGCTTAACTGCTGAGCCCCCCAGGTGCCCGGATGTTGGTCTTTTTATCTGCTAAAATTTTGATTTGTATTTTTTAACATTCAAACAATTAGATTTCTATTTTAATGGTGGTATACAATGCCTTCTGTGCTTAATCCAAACAGAAGATACTAAAAAGACCTGTTCAATGTTTTAAGTGGAAAAATGGCTGGGCAAAGATGGATGGTGGTGAATGACTAAGACGGACACAACTGTAAACTGTATCACATGGCCTATGGGGGCTGAAGAACTGACAGTAAGCCTGCTTTGAGTTGTTATCTCACTTCTGTATAATAAAGAGGGAACTGGCAAACAACCTTGCCTTGAAGGAGATTTCTGGAATATTTCTACAAAATATTTCTCCACCAACTTGTTCTTAGATGATATTTTTGAGTTCTTGGCTATAGCATTCCTATGGTACAAAGTAGTATGGCATCATGCCACTAGGATTCTGTTTCCTGCAGTACTACTTAACTTGTCCTTTATTCTCATTTCCAGTATAACTAACACAGTAGTATATAGTTACTTTTAAGTATATTTTTAATGTTTGTCTTAGTTTATCATTTGTTCATTTTCATTTGAAGATAGTAATTTCTTCTATAGTGGGTATTAACTCTGGGGGCCTCTGTATGTTAAAGCCAAAATATAAAATGACTACAAAATTGTTTTATTATTAAAATTATTCAGGTTCCGTAGAAATGGCAGACGAAACAGCTTTGAATCTTTCTACCTTACAGTTCCCTCCCTAAAAATAAATTTCATAATCCAGTTTTTAAATCATCTTGAGAAATACTGAACTTTTCCAAATTCTGCTTATGGGTCTGGGAGGTTGGCCCAATCTTATTGACCCTTGTAGGCCTAAAAAAAACTTCAGTGGTGGATTGAGTTTACTTCAGTACCTGGAGAGGAGAAAGAACTTGCATTAACACACAGTGAGTGCAGAGACAGAAACCCCCTCTATTCCTTAGCATAAGAGTTGCCAGCCATTTCATGGCAGGCCTCAAATCAGAAAACGTTGTACTTTCCACCTTTTCTGGTCTGCCTCATTCCACAGTGTCTTGAATCTTCATCTGTAGAGGTTCAAGCAAAACCATAAATAAGTAAAGAAACAAATTTCACTGAAGGGGGCTCTATAAGCAAGGGTAAACACTACACTGATTTTCTCACGTAATTGCTATAAATGGCAAATATTAGATAAGAAACAAGTCAACTTTAACAATTAAATCATTAGACTTCCATTTTTTATGAACTTCACTACCCACAATGCCCTTTTTAAAAGTAGTTTATTACACCTATAAATACATTGTTGAGTTCAGAAGAAAATAAGGTAAATCTCAATGAAGCAAAGTGATGCTGATGGGGAATTCTAATTGAGTTCTTGTATAAAGCTAAGTACGCCCTCAATAAAAGATAGTCTAGATAAAAAATCAGAATCCTGGAAGAGTCAGATGTAACGGAAACATGTCTTTCTTAACTTGAGCTGCTTGAAATTTCAGAATCACAGTTATGCCCTCCTTCAGTTTGTGATGTGAATATATATTACTGACTTGCTCAGGAAACTCTACACTGGATAAATAACACATAAGGTAGTCGTAAGGCAGAAAGATCCTTTGACACTTGGCAAAAGCAAATGCAAAATGGATTTGGACAGATACACCTTCAATCCAGGTTACATATGATTCAAAAAAAAAAGATGATGTAGAATCAGAAAATAACCAGAAATAATCTCCCATGAACAATAGACATCACATATAATGAACCAATATGGATTTAAGGTAAGGGAATAATTAAATGAAGATTGTAAAGGAAGCATATTTGTAACGATAAAGACAAAATTGCAAAAATGGAAGACCTAAGAAGAGAACAAGACAATATTTTTTAAAAGGTCAATTTGGGAAAAGAAAATTAAGACAACTTGATATTAAATATAGTAATTGAAGTATTAAAATAAGTGAGTTGTGTTTACAGCAGATTAGATATAACTAAGAAAATTAGTGTAACTGACAATTATTTTCTTAGAATGCAACACTGCATAATAAAGTTGAAATATATGGAAAAGAGCTTAGGAGATATGGAAGATAGAATAAGAAGATCAATGTATGTCTAGTAGAAGTTATAGAAATAATAAAAACAAAGGGAATATAGGTCACTTTCAAAGAAATAATGAGTGAACTTTATTTTCAAACCTGATAAAAGACCTGATATTCACAATATGCAGCCTGAGTCCACAATATTTAAAGCTAATTCTATACTCAGTTCCATTGTAAAGCTATAATTATCCAATGCTACAGAATATCTTCAAGAAATTCAGAAATAAATGAAATTTCTTAAACAATGAATGGATATTGGCTGACAGAAGGCTTCTTCACACTAAGTTTATATCAGAATAGAATAGATATGTTCTAAGTGAAGAGGGGAGAAAGAACTCTTATCTATAATCCACATATATGTGCTTATGCATATATCTATGTAGTGTATATTATACTATATTATATATATATATGTTTATCTGTATACACTATTATTATTCACATATATACCATGAACATTATTATTCAAGATTTCTATATATCATTGTATACTATATACTATTATCCAAAATTACATTGCGAGGTTTGCCTACCTTTACTGTCTTTAAGTCTTTTATCCACACACCTCAATCCATTGAATACCAGGTTCCAACCATACTACTTCTCAGAAACCCTTCTTAATCAGAGTCACCCCAAATTACATTGTTCTCACCAATGTCAATTTAACCTTTTAAAACCAGGACTCCAGCATTAGGCACCACTGATACTATATTATCTTCCATTGTTTTCTGTGACATCACATGCTCACGATTTTCTTCCCAGCCCCATACCTTCTCCTAAGTTCCATGTTTCTTTTTCTCAACCTGTTATGAAAATGTCAGCTTTCTCAGAGCTATACCCTAAAATTTCTCCTATCGCTTCCCCTTGGCTCTGTCTTCTCCCAAGTTGCATGTAATTTATATATATTTTTTACGATCTCTTGACAGAGCACGACTTTTTGTTTCTTTTCTACTCCCTATGTATTTATATGGGGACTGAGTTTATGCATGCCTATTTCTTTCCTGCATCCTGTGGCATTAGAGTTCACGGTGCCTGTCTAAGCTCTTTCCCTGGGCTGCTATGTGCTGCTAGTTCCCAAATCTTTACCCTCATGCCAGAGTTCTCTGTTGAGCTCTTGACCCATAAATTCACATTGCTCTTAGATACATCTTCCTCACTATGCCTTGGATACTTCACCTACCATGTCTAAAACTGAATTCCTCTTTGTCTCCAAATCTGCTTCTCTCCAGCCTCCTCAAACACATTTTAGCATCATCTTTCCTGTTCCTTAATATATAACTTTGAGCATGATTCTATATTTCTCACCCTTCCCCACCCAATGCTTATTCAGTTCTAGCATTTCTCTCCATCTCAACATCCATTAATCCTTTCCCTTCCATCTCCACTGTCCATGCATAGGCACGAGCATTTCTCAACTATATTACGTCAGCTGCCTCTTAATTACCTTCATCTCTCCAATATGCCATTATGGATGCTAGCCCCAAAGAGAAGCTTCAAAAATGCAAACCTCATCATGTCTTTCCCCGGCTTAATATTGCTCAGCTGTTTTGCATTGTCTGTAGAGTAATGTGTAAACACCATAATGTAGTTTACAAGGCTTCTAATGAGGTTATTTCTGCTTACTTCTTCAAGGTTAACTCCAGCTATGCTTCCACACATCTACTACATTCCAACCTGTTTAATTATATTATTCATTATAAAGATGTCTAATATCTGGAGTAAAGTTTTTCACTTTGTCTTTTGCCTACAGTTAGGTTTATTCCTTTCCTGATAACTGAGTAAAAAAATGAAAATTCCTTTAAGGAAACATGTCTGCAGATTTATTTGTAAGGTTTTACAAATGAGGTTATAAGAAAAAAATTAAACTCAGGATTTTTGATATTTGGCTTGAGGACCCACCTGCAACATAAAGTTCATATTTTTCTGTGTTTACTAACAAATGCTGAAGTTCATAAAATGCAGAGTAAACAGATTAAATGCTTAACCAAAGACCACCAGGAACATATTTATAGAGCAGCAACAAAGGTTTCTCTGTAACAAAGTGTGAGGTGGGACTTGTTAAAGGATTATGACTTACTTTGAATGTTTTTTTTTGCAAGCGTTGAAGGAAGCAGAGGTTTTCTCTGAACTGAGTGCTCACAGAAATTAGGAGTAATTCTGTAATTGGGTATCTTAATAATTTTTTTAAAAAAATTATTTTTTTTTAAAGTAATGGCAGAAGTTTAAAGCCATGACTGGTAAAGAAACAGCATTCACTAAGGTATGAGGGGAGAGGAGGTGGTTAATTGTTTTTGTGGTTTGCACAGTTTCTTGTCTTGATCTGTGCTCCATTAAAGTTGTAGAGGGGTCTTCCTGCTTCTTGATCACAGAGTGGCCTCCTCTGATAATGTGGTCTATAAAATTGTGTCTAAAAAAAATAATGCCATGGCTTAGCCCTTGGTATCATACCAACTCTCAGATGAAAGCTGTCAGGGCTGTTTTTTTCTTTCTGAAAGAGAGGGAATCGGAGATCATATAGGACCAAAAAATGAAGGTTGTAAACCTTCCTAATAGTGATCATTCGATCCTCCTCTTCTATGTCAAATGTGACTGCAATAAGTGATGAAGAGGATGGAAAAGAGAGGCATTTGGAATGTTATTTTAATGCTCACAGAATCTTTGTGAAAGTATTTCTGTGAGTGGAATTTGTTCTGGGACATTGCCAGCTCCCATGGTGTGGAGAATACTATGAGAGCAATCATTTCTCCTGGGATTCTGCTTTCTATTGAAAGCATAGAGACCAGAGTTACAGAGCAAGGGATGGTGAGTGGGTCAGCAGGTATTGTGTAGACCCTGTATAGAGCTTGATTATCCATAAAACAGGCATATTGATTAAATTTATATTTAGTTCCATGAATATACCAGACTTGGAGCTTTTGCACATTTTCTTTCTTACCTTGAGCTATTTTCTCCCCACTTCTTCTACAAGCTGAAACCTACTTGTATTTTAGGCTGCAGGTTAAAATTCTCTTTGTCTGGTAATTTTTTCCTTGGCTGTCATGATGACTTTCTATGCCTTTCTCAGGACCCTAAACTTTGCTATCAGACACTTAGTGTGATTTATTGTAATGGTTTGTCTGTCTCTCCATTGCTAGAATCAGAGTTCAGTGGAGGTAAGAAAGGCATCGGTCTTGCTCAGTGTTATATATTCTGCAGTAAATATAGTGACTGGTTCATGGTCGGTGCTCAATAAACAGTTGTTGAATTAAATTATTAATAAAATATATAGGATATAGCCTGGCATATATTTAGTAAACTGAAGTATTTGTTTTCTCCTCTACCTTTTCTATGCATTCTTCAACGTGTCAGTAATATTTGTTCATTTTATTTCGTTGAACTGTTTTAGAAAGGCATACTATGTGCTAAACATTTTGCCAGGCATTTGGATATGATGTAAAGCCTGACCTACACAGGACCTTGGTGCCCCAGGGATCTTCCAGTGGGTACAGAGGAGCAAAGTAGCAGTATAATACCATATAGTAAACACTTTGCTGGGAGAAAGCTAGGTTGTTATGGAAACACATAGGAATGTTTTGAGGCAGACTTGTGAGAAAAAGCACACTTAAACTAGCACAAGGGAAAGAGTGTTTACTGTAAAGACACACAAGAAATCATAAGGGAATCTCTTTGAAATGCAAAAACAGGAATGGTAATACAGATATCAATATAGCAGTGGTTAAGAGCATAGACTTTTGAAAGAGACTGCACAGTTTAGATTCATGGTAACTATATGGCCTTGAGAAAGTTTATTTAACTTTTCTGTGCCTTGGTTTCCCCATATTTAGATGGGGTATTTGTAGTACCAATCTCTCAATTTTGTTGGGAAGATAAAATGAGTTAATCTTTGTGAGCCACTTAGAATATTACCTGGCACAGGATTCACTTATATTTGTTGTTTATTTTAATAGGACAGTGCTTTATTGAGGTGAGTTTAGAAAGTGGGTCCATATGCAACACAAATCTGGCCAACTCAAAATGTCATGAATGCTGACTCTCAGTTATACTTTGCATCCCTAATTTTTCTTGCTACAAATCAGCTTCTTTGGCTGGTTTTTAGTTCATTCTCCCAAGGGGGACTCCCCAGTCCAGACACTAGTCACGACCTTTTAGCTGCAACTTCTAAGAATCATTGCCTAATTTTTTCTGAGTTTTTTGTTTCATTTTGTTTTTGTTTTTTTTTATTTTTTTTTTTTTAGATTGCCATGGGAGAAAATAAGTTTGGCTAATCCTCTGCATCACAGGCCACAAAACCAGAGGTTTCTGTATTTCCTTTAGTGTGGAGGTGTCTTCGATATCTCAATCATTGTTGTTTATGGGGGAATCATACGATACAAAGGAGAAAATAATGTAAGATGGAAAAGATTGACAAATAGACAAATTCTAAGTTGCCAAAAAGAATTAGTTGTAAAGCAATTTTAATTCTGTACATGATATTAAAAATTTATTTTTAAATGTATCTCTTAGCTAAGAAGAAAGCAAAGGAAATCATTATATGCCAAAAACTGAATGAAAGCAGCAATTCATTGAGGTAAGAGAACTCTGTGGCTCTCTGAGGACTCTTTCCACTCCTTAGTGACTCTAAGTTTCTGTTTTAAAATCTCTAAAGTGTGTGAGGATAGGAAAAAGCCCAGTGTTTGCTTGGAGATACCACCTTAAAAACTCAGCAGAAGGACCAGCTCAGCATTGAGTGACAGGAAATGTTAAATCTCACCTAAGAATTGATAAAAGCTTTATGTAAATTTCAGCATCATATAAATTTGGGACCCACCTGGTGGTCCCCCAAACTCCAAGTAGATAGATGTTTATTTAGTGTTCTAGAGTAGGTAGTGCTTGTGAACATCAAAAATAAATGCCATATGAAGGGAAAACATCAACACATATAGGACAGTATACTTATTAGTGATGATAATTTTCAGTATCTCAGAGATTACTGAAATCTATTTTACATATCTTTACAGATACTTGTATTTCATATTTTAATCACTTTGTATTGATATTCATAATATTTATTTAAGAACAAAGTTTTGGTTATCTAATTTCACTGTTCACTCTTACTACTTTTATGGGGAAACATTACTTAATCCTGAGTTATTTGATTTCTCATTCAAATTCCATTGCCTGAATTCCATGTAATATGTGTATAAATGTCTGTGTATGTGTGTGTGTGTATTCAGTTTTAAGAAAAGCAGTAAGATGGTACACTGTTTTCATATACCAAAGCATGTCCTTCTGTTTTAAGAACTTATAAAATACAATATAACAGGGTATAATATTCTTGAGTCACAACACCTTTGCTGAAGTCCTTTGCCATTGCTCTGCATTTTTAATACTTACTGCTGCTGAATAAAGCATGACTTATATTGTTTTGTGGGAAAAACTTACATTTTTCAAGCATATTTCCAGAAAACTTTTATCTCTGCAATTCAAAATGTTGTCAGATTAATTCTAGGGTTTTAGATTCTCTTTCAGATTTTAAACTGGACAATCGACTAAAAGTAGCAGTCCTTGATGGTTTTCTTATGAGAAAGAGTTGTATTCCAGGACATCTCAGGCATTCTTCTACATCCAGAATCACAGAATCAAATGCTTTATGTCCCAAAGTGGACTGTAGTTTAGTTCTTCCTAAGCCAACCACTTTTCAGAGCTGCCTTCACATTCCTACATGTAATCCAGTCATGTAGATGTATAAGGAAAGATGTTGATCAGTGTATGAAATAACATCATACCACCTATTCAAATAATATGCAAAGACACGTTCTTATCTCCTCTCCTATATTATAGTGAATTTGATATTTTTCTTTTATTATTTTTTATTATTATGTTCAAGTAGCCAGCCTATAGTACATCATTAGTTTTTGAGGTAGTGTTCAACGATTCATTAGCTGCATATAACACCCAGTGCTCATCACCACATGTGCCCTCCTTATTACCCATCACTGGGCTAACCCATCCCCACCTCCCTTCTGTAACCCTCAGTTTGGTTCCCAGAGTCCAGAGTCCATCATGGTTTGTCTCCCTCTCTGATTTCTTCCCATTCAGTTTTCCCTCCCTTCCCCTGTGGTCCTCCATGCTATTCCTTATGTTCCACATATGAGTGAAACCATATGATAATTGTCTTACTCTGCTTGACTTATTTCACTTAACATAATCCCCTCCAATTCCATCTATGTCAGTGCAAATGGTGGGTATTCATCTTTTCTGATGGCTGAGTAATATTCTATTGTATATATGAACCATATCTTCTTTATCCATTCATCTGTTGAAGGGCATCTTGGCTCCTTCCACAGTTTGGCTATCATGGACATTACTGCTATGAACATTGGGCTGCATGTGCCCCTTCTTTTCACTACATCTGTACCTTTGGGGTAAATACCTAATAGTGCAATTGCTGGGTCATAGGGTAGCTTTATTTTTAACATCTTGAGGAGATGCTATACTGTTTTTCAGAGTGGCTGTACCAGCTTGCATTCCCACCATCAGTGTAAGAGGGTTCCCCTTTCTCCACATCCTCGTGAACACTGTTTCCTGTCTTGTTAATTTTTGTCATTCTAACTGGTGTAAGGTGGTATCTCATTGTGGTTTTGATTTGTATTTCTCTGATGGCTAGTGATGTTGAACACTTTTTCATGTGTTTGGACATCAACATTTTTCACAGAGCTGGAACAAACAATCCACAAAGGCCCCAAATTGCCAGGGGATTGTTGAAAAAGAAAACCAAAGCTGGGGGCATCACACTGCCTGACTTCAAGTTATATTACAAAGCTGATATCATCAAGACACCATGGTATTGACACAAAAACAGACACAAAGATCAGTGGAACAGAATAGAGAACCCAGAAATGGACCCTCAACTCTATGGTCAACTAATCTTCGACAAATCATTAAAGAATATCCAATGGAAAAAAGCCTCTTCAATAAATGGTGCTGAGAAAATTGGACAGCCACATGCAGAAGAATGAAACTGGACCATTCTCTTACACCATACACAAAGATAAACTCAAAATGGATGAAAGACCTCAATGTGAGACAGCAATCTATCAAAATCTTAGAGGAGAACATAGGCAGTAACCTCTTTGACATTGGCCACAGTGACCTCTTTCAAGACATGTCTATAAAGGCAAGTGAAACAAAAGCAAAAATGAACTTTGGGGACTTCATCAAGATAAAAAACTTTTTCACGGCAAAGGAAACAGTCAACAAAACTAAGAGGCAACCCACGGAATGGGAGAAGCTATTTGCAAATGGCATTATGGATTAAGGACTGGTATCCAAGATCTATAAAGAACTTCTCAAAATCAACACCCAAAAAACAAATAATCCAGTCAATAAATGGGCAGAAGACATGAACAGACACTTCTCCAAAGAAGACATACAAATGAATTTGATATTTTCTATCTTCTATAGTAGCTATCACACCCACATATATTTTCATCTATGAATTGATCAAGAAGGAAGATAATTAGATTCAATGATTCATCTCAATTCATCTTTTAGGTACTACTAATTATTTCTGAAAGAAGATACAGTATGAACATATTATAATTCACATTCCAAATATTCTTCATATTTATACCTAACATTGCTCCTGAAAGTCTAACTCCAACATGCTTTAGGTAAAGAAAGAAAGAAATTAAAAAAGGAAAGAAGGAAGGAAGGAGAAAAGAGAGAGAAAGAGAGGGAGCGAGCTTTACAGACAGACTAGTTCACTAAGGATAACTACCTTGGATGTGATGAAAGCTGTCAATCCTTTAGCTCTCATTACATTGAAGTGGACTTATAAAGTTGAATTAAATACACTTATACTTTCAACAACAGATCATCATTTTTGTCTATGTAGAACTTATTTTTTCTATATATAAAATTCAAATAAAATTCAAGTTCAAGGGGAATAAATTAAAAATTTTAGGCATTAGTTAAAATCTTTGTCTTTTTTTTTTCCTTCAGTAAACAACTAAAATGAAGTTGCAAAAACCCATTTCTCATAAATAAGATCTTGCATGTAGGTATTGCCTATTTTTGTGTAAGGTTTCTTTCTTCCTCTCCAGTACAAACCATAATGCACTATTCCTGCTATTACTCAGTATTAGTTATTTTAGATACAATTTATCACAATGAAATGATTGAAGAATAAACTTATTTTCCTCTTATCTTTATTATAAACCATTGCAGCTCAATGAACCGTTATCTGTCTTAGTGAAGAATAGCTTAGTGTTTGCATCTTTTCGTAATCTTCTTAAAACAAGAAAATGAGTTTGGCTAATGTCAGTGCTGAGTCTGCTATGTATTCACCTAATGCTGTGTTCAATGCTTAATCTTTTCCTCATTAATGGCTTCAGTAAACATATGGTGATATCCAGCTGAGGTCAAATGTAAGTAGATCTCTCTTATCAATTCTGTGGAGAATCAGTTTAACACTTTGAAATTCTCCTTTGAGAAAAACATTGACATTTATTCTTACCACAAATGAACTTCATAAATCCTTCACTTCTAGATTAAACTGTCATCTGGCATGACTTAAATCAGTTTAAGTGATAGCCATCAAAGCCTCTTATATGGTAAGTGAACTTGATCTGATAGATTTTCCCAAGGATCTACCCTGACTTTATATAGATAATCTTCAAAAGTTTTATCTTGTCTCATCTCTCTTTCTCTTGGTTTTACAGTCTCCTCATAGAACAACTTAAACAACATAAACAACTTAAACCTGATTCACTTTTTGCACACTGTTTTGCACCTGACTTTGTTCTCTTATAACAGGGATCATTAATTAGGAGCATATTAAGGGGGAGGAGTGCCAAGTTAAAAAGGATAACTGAATCTTTACTTTATTTCCCTTTTCCCACAGTTACCAAAAATTCACTTCTCAATTGAATTCATGCCTCATCCATTTGATTGATGTATCCTCTACTGTAGCTTCATACTGTGAAGTTCACAAATTGTGGAGCAAATCTAGAATATTAAGTGCCAATGTTACTTAACGAGCAATTAGATGAGATCAGGGCAAAGAAAACATATTTAGGGTGACAACTGGTTTTACCACAAGTCCTGCCGCTTGACTAAAACAAAACAAAACACTGAACTCTCACTGATTGAAATGACCACATGTGGAAGTGGAGGGTAGAATCTTTAAAATAAGATATAATAAATTGAAATTAATAAAATGATAAATCTTAATAGTACTATTATTAAAATTCTTACAGAGGACATGATTCTATTATGTTTCAAGACAACCATGAAGGATAAATGGTGTAGAACAGTATAGCAGTTTTCAAAATGTTTGGTCTCAGGACATATTTGAACTCTTAAAATTTTTGAGAAACTGAAAGAACTTTTGTTTATGTGTAGGTGGACTATTGTTACTAACTGCATTAGAAATTAAAGTTGAGAAGCGTTTAAAATATTTATGTATTAATTTATTTCATGATAAAAATCCAGTCACTATTACAAATAACACATTTTAATTAATGTAATTATATATTGCAAAAATATGAGAAAATCAACATTGTGTTTCATTTATCAAATCTTTGTAATGTCTAGCTTAATGGAAGAGATCTAGATTCTCACATCTGCTTCTATATTCAATCTGTTGTGATATTACCTGTCATATAGTATCTGAAAAAGACATACATACACTTTTCCAAGTGTACACACCAAGATGACATATATCATCTTCATATTATTAGGAAAATAGCTTGGTCACCATGTATTCCTTGCAGGGTCTCCAGGGACTCCTACAGCCATTTGACCTGTTTGTAACCACTCATTTTAGGAACGTTGTTGTTTTAAATGATAGTTTTTGATTTGTCCTATACAACCGTAAAACCTAATGAGCCATGGGGGGGGGGGGGTGCAGAGAAAGATGGCAGAGGAGTAGGAGACCTGGATTTTGTCTGGTCTCAGGAATTCAGCTGGATAGGGATCAAACCATTCAGAACACCTACAAACTCAACAGGAGATCAAAGAAAAGAATAGCAACAACTCTGAACAGAAAAGCGACCGCTTTCTGGAAGGTAGGACGTGTGGAGAAGTGAATCTGAGGCAATATGCAGGAGGATAGATGGTGGGGGAGGGGGCCTCCGTTGGCCGCTTTTGGCAAGTGATAGAGCCACGGAGCACAAAATCAGAACTTTTAGAAGTCAGCTCCGCTGAGGGACGTCGCTCCAGTGGCTAAACGAGGGGTGGAACCCTCACGGGACAGTGTGGTCTCAGGACCCTCAGGGTCACAGAAAGACAGGGAGTGCCTGAGTGCAGCAGAGCTCCCAGGTACCGGAGCAGGGAAGCTGGCTGCAGAGACGAAGCCGGGGCATGGGCTCTCAGCTCAGGCCACTGCTCCTCCAGAAGGGACCCAACATGTGGCAGATCCAGGGAGACTCTCCTTCCTCCCCCAGGAGGAGCAGTGTGGGAGTGCACCACAGGGATCTGCTGGGTTTGGAGACTCCACACGGGGTCGGGTGTCAGAGAGAGAAACGTTCAGTCACAGGCTGGGTGAGCACGGAGTGTGGCCAGAGACCGGGGAGACAGGAGTGACTGACTGCTTTTCTCTAGGGGTGCACTGAGGAGCGGGGCTCCTCCGGGGTGGAGATTGGGAGGATGCCATTTTCACTCTTGGCCTCCAAAGCTGTATGGAAAGCTTGCAGGGAACAAAAGCTTCCAAGAGCAAACCTGAGCAGATTACTTAGCCCGGACCAGGCAAGGGTGGGGCAATTCCACCTCTGGCAAAGACATTTGGGGCCCAGAGCAACAGGCCCCTCCAGCAGAAGATCAGCAAGAACAGCCAGCCAAGACCAAGTTTACCGATCAATGAGAACGGCAGAACTCCAGCGTTAGGGGAATAATGCACATAGAATCCATGGCTTTTTTACAATGATTCTTTAGTCTTTCAAAGTTAAATTTTTTTTAACTCTTTTTTTTTTTGAATTTTTCTTTTTCCCTTTTTCAACCAACATCTTATCAATCTCTTTTTAAAAAAAAACATTTTTATTTTTCATTTTTAAAGTCATATTCTATCCCTTCATAGTAGTTACCAATATTTTTGGCATATATATATAAGTTGTTCTCTCTTTAAAATTTTGAGATAGTTTCTTCTAACAGATCAAAATATACCCTAAATCTCTAGTGTATGGTTTTTTTCTACTCTCCTGCCTGATCACATTCTCTCCCTTTTTTCTTTTCAAAATCCTCTTCTTTCTTTTTTCAAACAATTTCTTATCAATTCCTTTTATAAAATTTTTTATAATTTTCATCTTTACAGTCATATTCCATCCCTTCATCATATCAACCCTTATTTTTGTACATATATAAGTTTTTCTTTCTTTAAAATTTTGGGAGGCACTTTCTTCTAACAGACCAAAATACACCCAAAATCTAGTGTGTGGCACTGATCTATGCACCAGCCTGACCATATTTGATCATATTCTGTTTTGTTTTGTTTTGTTCTGTTTTTGTTTGTTTTTATCTTTTTCTTTTTCTTTTTCTTTTTTCTTTCTTTCCCTTTCTTTTCCCCAGGCTTCAGGTCTTTTCTGATTTGTTTAGAGTATATTTTCTGGAGACGTTGTTACCCTGTTAGCATTTTGTTCTCTCATTAATCTATTCTCCTCTGGACAAAATGACAAGATGAAAAAAATCACCTCAACAAAAAGAACAAGAGGTAGTACCAACTGCCAGGGACTTACCCAATATGGACATTAGTACGATGTCAGATCTAAAGTTCAGAATCATCACTTTAATGATACTAGCTGGGCTTGAAAAAAGCATGGAAGTTATTAGAGAAACCCTTTCTGGAGAAATAAAAGAACTAAAATCTAACCAAGTTGAAATAAAAAAGGCTATTAATGAGGTCCAATAAAAAATGGGGGCACTAACTGCTAGGATAAATGAGGCAGAAGAGAGAATCAGTGATATAGAAGACCAAATGATGGAAAATAAAGAAGCTGAGACAAAGAGAGATAACCAACTACTGGATCACGAGGGCAGAATTTGAGAGATAAGAGATACCATAAGATGAAACAACATTAGAATAATTGGGATCCCAGAAGAAGAAAGAGAGAGAGGGGCAGAAGGTATATTGGAGCAAATTATAGCAGAACTTCCCTAATTTGAGGAAGGAAACAGGCATCAAAATCCAGAAAGTACAGAGAACCCCTCTCAAAATCAATAAAAATAGGTCAACACCCCGAAATCTAATAGTAAAACTTACGAGTCTCAGAGACAAAGAGAAAATCCTGAAAGCAGCTCAGGACAAGAGATCTGTAACCTACAATGGTAGAAACATTAGATTGGCAACAGACCTATCCACAGAGATATGGCAGGCCAGAAAGGACTGGCATGATATATTCAGAGAACTAAACGAGAGAAATATGCAGCCAAGAATACTATATCCAGCTAGGCTATCATTGAAAATAGAAGGAGAAATAACAAGCTTCCAGGACAAACAAAAACTAAAGGAATTTGCAAACACGAAACCAGCCCTGCAAGAAATATTGAAAGGGGTACTCTAAGCAAAGAGAGAGCCAAAAAGCAACATAGACCAGAAAGGAACACAGACAATATACAGTAACAGTCACCTTACAGGCAATACAATGGCACTAAATTCCTATCTTTCAATAGTTACCCTGAATGTAAATGGGCTAAATCCCCCAATCAAAAGACACTATTGGATTGGATTAAAAAACAAGACCCATCAATATGCTGTCTGCAAGAGACTCATTTTAGACCCAAAGACATGCCCAGATTGAAGGTGAGGGGTGGAAAACCATTTACCATGCTAATGGACACCAAAAGAAAGCTGGGGTGGTAATCCTTATATCAGACAAATTAGATTTCAAACCAAAGACTGTACTAAGAGATGAGGAAGGACACTATATCCTACTTAAAAGGTCTATCCAACAAGATCTATAGTTGTAAATATCTATGCCCCTAACATGGGAGCAGCCAATTATATAAGCCAATTAATAACAAAAGCAAAGAAACACATCGACAACAATACAATAATAGTGGGGGACTTTAACACCCCCCACACTGAAATGGACAGATTGTCTAAGCAAAAGATCAACAAGGAAATAAAGACTTTAAAACACACTGGACTAAATGGACTTCACAGACATATTCAGAACATTCCATCCCAAAGCAATGGAATACACATTCTTCTCTAGTGCCCATGGAACATTCTCCAGAATCGATCACATCCTAGGTCATAAATCAGGTCTCAACTGGTACCAAAAGATTGGGATCATTCCCTGCCTATTTTCAGACCACAATGCTTTGAAACTGGAACTCAATCACAAGAAGAAAGTCAGAAAGAACTCAAATATATGGAGGCTAAAGAGCATCCTACTGAAGAATGAATGGGTCAACCAGGAAATTAGAGAAGAATTAAAAAAATTCATGGAAGCCAATGAAAATGAAAACACAACTGTTCAAAATCTTTGGGATGCAGCAAAGGCAGTCCTAAAAGGAAAGTATATAACAATACAAGCCTTTCTCAAGAAACAAGAAAGGTCTCAAGACAAAACCTAAGACTACACCTAAAGGAGCTGGAGAAAAAACAGCAAATAAAGCCTAACCCAGCAGGAGAAGAGAAATCATAAAGATCAGAGCAGAAATCAATGAAAAAGAAACCAAAAGAACAGTAGAACAGATCAACGAAACTAGGAGGTGGTTCTTTGAAAGAATTAACAAGATTGATAAACTCCTGGCCAGACTTAGCAAAAAGAAAAGAGAAATGACCCAAATCAACAAAATCATGAATGAAAGAGGAGAGATCACAACCAACACCAAAGAAATACAAACAATTATAAGAACATATTATGAGCAACTCTATGCCAGCAAATTAGATAACCTGACAGAAATGGATGTATTCCTAGAGATGTATCAACTACCAGAACTGAACCAGGAAGAAATAGAAAACCTGAACAGACCTATAACCACTAAGGAAATTGAAGCAGTCATCAAAAATCTCCCAAAAAACAAAAGGCCAGGGCCAGATGGCTTCCAGGAGAATTCTACCAAACCTTTCAAGAAGAATTAATACCTATTCTTCTGAAACTGTTCCAAAAAATAGAAATGGAAGGAAAACTTCCAAACTCATTTTATGAGGCCAGCATTACCTTGATCCCAAAACCAGACAAAGACCCCTTCAAAAAAGAGAATTACAGACCAATATCCCTGATGAACATGGATGCAAAAATTCTCACCAAATACTAGCCAATAGGATCCAACAGTATATTAAAAGGATTATTCACCACGACCAAGTGGGATTTATCCCTGGGCTGCAAAGTTGGTTCAACATCCGCAAATCAATCAATGTGATACAATACATTAACAAAAGAAAGAACAAGAATCATATGATCCTCTCAATAGATGCAGAAAAAGCTTTTGACAAAGTACAGCATCCTTTCCTGATCAAAACTCTTCAGAGTATAGGCATAGAGGGTACATACCTCAATATCATAAAAGCCATCTATGAGAAACCTACAGCAAATATCATTCTCAATGGGGAAAAACTGAGAGCTTTCCCCCTAAGGTCAGGAACACAGCAGGGATGTCCACTATCACCACTGCTATTCAACATAGTATTGGAAGTCCTAGCCACAGCACTCAGACAACAAAAAGAAATAAAAGGCATCCAAATCAGCAAAGAAGAAGTCAAACTCTCACTCTTTGCAGATGATATGATACTTTATGTGGAAAACCCCAAAGACTCCACGCCAAAACTGCTAGAACTCATACAGGAATTCAGTAAAGTGGCAGGATATAAAATCAATGCACAGAAGTCAGTGGCATTCCTATACACCAACAAGACAGAAGAAAGAGAAATTAAGGAGTTGATCCCATTTACAATTGCACCCAAAACCATAAGATACCTAGGCATAAATCTAACCAAAGAGGCAAAGGATCTGTACTCAGAAAACTATAAAATACTCATGAAAAAAATTGAGGAAGACACAAAGAAATGGAAAAACGTTCCATGCTCATGGATCGGAAGATCAAATATTGTGAAGATGTCAGTGCTACCTAGAGCAATCTACACATTCAATGCAATCCCCATCAAAATACCACCCACTTTTTTCAAAGAAATGGAACAAATAATCCTAAAATTCATATGGAACCAGAAAAGACCCCGAATAGCCAGAGGAATGTTGAAAAAGAAAAGCAAACTGGTGGCATCACAATTCCGGACTTCAAGCTCTATTAAAAGCTGTCATCATCAAGACAGTATGGTACTGGCACAAAAACAGACACATAGATCAATGGAACAGAATAGAGAGCCCAGAAATGGACCCTCAACTCTATGGTCAACTCATCTTTGACAAAGCAGGAAAGAATGTCCAATGGAAAAAAGTCTCTTCAACAAATGGTGTTGGGAAAATTGGACAGCCACAGGCAGAAGAATGAAACTGGACCATTTCCTTACACCACACACAAAAATAGCCTACAAATGGTTGAAAGACCTAAACGTGAGACAGGAGTCCATCAAAATCCTAATGGAGAACACAGGCAGCAACCCCTTCGACCTGAGCCATGGCAACTTCTTCCTAGAAACATCGCCAAAGGCAAGGGAAGCAAGGGCAAAAATGAACTATTGGGACTTCATCAAGATCAATAGCTTTTGCACAGCAAAGGAAACAGTCAATGAAACCAAAAGACAACAGACAGAATGGGAGAAGATATTTGCAAATGACATATCAGATAAATGGCTAGTATCCAAAATCTATAAAGAACTTATCAAACGCAACACCCAAAGAACAAATGATCCAATCAAGAAATGGGCAGAAGACATGAACAGACATTTTTCCAAAGAAGACATCCAAATGGCCAACAGACACATGAAAAAGTCCTCAACATTGCTCAGCATCAGGGAAATCCAAATCAAAACCTCAATGAGATACCACCTCACACCAGTCAGAATGGCTAAAGTTAACAAGTCAGGAAATGACAGATGTTGGCGGGGATGCGGAGAAGGGGGAGCCCTCCTACACTTTTGGTGGGAATGTAAGCTGGTGCAACCACTCTGGAAAACAGTATGGAGTTTCCTCCAAAAGTTGAAGATAGAGCTACCCTATGATCCAGCAATTGCACTACTGTGAATTACCCCAAAGATACAAATGTAGGGATCCAAAGGGGTACGTGGACCCCAATGTTTATAGCAGCAATGTCCACAATAGCCAAACTATGGAAAGAGCCCAGATGTCCATTGACAGATGAATGGATAAAGAGGGTGTGGTATATATATACATGGAATATTTTGCAGCCATCAAAAAGAATGAGATCTTGCCATTTGCAACGACGTGGATGGAACTGGAGGGTGTTATGCTGAGCGAAATAAGTCAAACAGAGAAAGACATTTATCATATGACCTCACTGATATGAGGAATTCTTAATCTCAGGAAACAAACTGAGGGTTGCTGGAGTGGGGGGTGGTGTGGGAGGGATGGGAGACTGGGTGATAGACACCGGGGAGGTATGTGCTATGGTGAGTGCTGTGAATTGTGCAAGACTGTTGAATCACAGATCTGTACCTCTGAAACAAATAATGCAATATATGCAATATATGTTAAGAAAAAAAGAAAAAAGAAGATAGCAGGAGGGGAAAAATGAAGGGTGAAAATCATAGGGGGAGATGAACCATGAGAGATGATGGACTCTGAAAAACAAACTGAGGGTTCTAGGGGGGTGGGAGGTGGGAGGATGGGTTAGCCTGGTGATGAGTATTAAAGAGGGCACGTTCTGCATGGAGCACTGGGTGTTATGCACAAACAATGAATCATGGAACACTACATCAAAAACTAATGATGTAATGTATGGTGATTAATATAACAATAAAAAATTAGAAAAAAAAAACTAATGAACCATGGTCTTCTCTTTATAGTCAATAGTTTTGTATGTGTATATGAAATAATGCCCTTTCCCTTCAAAAAAAAAAAAAAAAAAGAAAGAAAGAAAGAAAGAAAGAAAGAAAGAAAGAAAGAAAGAAAGAAAGAAAGAACCCACTAAAATAACCAAAAAAAACAAAAAGAAGAAGAAGATGATGATAATGATTAGGAAATAAAAGGAGATAGGCATTTGAAAGCAATTGAATAAATAATGACTTTTTCAAAATGGTGTTTGTTCAGTGTAAGACACAATCTCAATGCTTCTCTTAACATATATTTTCTAAAATTCTAGGTAAGAAAAAAATGCAGTTTTGTGTGTCAACAAAGTAGTAATGTCATGATTATATATGTTTGAAATATTTATTGCTAGAAACATTGTAAAAGCATGTAAAATGTAGCATAATCAGTTAAAAAAGATTCACTTTATTTTTAAATAGGAGTAAAATAAAAGCTATAAATTGCAAAGGTTAAGCATATAGCATTTATGTTTATTACTGTCATTAAACAAAATTTACAAAAGAGTTAAGCTGACATATGTGTCCAGGACTCATGATTATTGTGTGGAATGTTAATTAGGCAGAGAACAATCTTTTTAAATATTGAGTTCACATATATGAACATAATTATTATAATTATATGTTTAATGTTTTATTTAAATAAATATTTATTTTTTATTCCTCCTGATTTATTTTGCCCTGTATACATGGCATGTTTCCAGTAGTTTTGTGTATGAGTGTGGTAAGAACACAACATGAGAACTACTCTCTTAAAACATTTTGTGTATAATACAATTTTGTCAACTATAGGCACAGAGTTATACGGCAGATCTCTAGAACTTATTTATCTTGTGTAACTGAAATTTTATGCCCATTGAATAGCAACTCCCCATTTCTCTCTTCCCCCAACACCTGGCAATCACAATTCAACTGTCTGTTTCTATGGGTTTGACTACCTTAGGGACCTCATATATAAGAGGAATCATGGAGTAGTTGTTTATTTTGTTAATTATTATTTGTGCAGTTAAAACATACCTGAAATCCTTTTCATTCACAAATGGATTCCCAGCAGTCAAAATTCCTAGGTGTCCAGTGTATTCCTCCTATATCTTCTTTCATACCTTTCATGTGAATTTTCTGTTCAACATGTGCTGACACTGTTATCCATCTGCACCTTGCACCACTACCCAGATACGGATGATCCATCTCAGCAGTTCTGAAAGTTTCAAGCCATGAGGCAGTGGAAATGCTGACTCATAAATCTTCACAGAACTGGGGGAAAGGGTATTGTTTGCTCAGAACCTTCATTCAGTTTTCCTTACTGACCATAGATGACAGAACGCAGTGAAAACAAGGCAGATCTCAGATGGACTTGAGCTGATTTCATGGAGAAAGGTGAAAAATCTGCACTTAAAGCAGATAGGTGGACACCAAATCTCAGAGAGGCATGAGAAAAAGAACTAAAAAAAGGCAAGTAGGGAACGCTATTAAATCTGTTTCTGATAGTATTCCATGATTCTTGGGGTGCCTGGGTGGCTCAGGTAGGTGTCTGCCTTCAGCTCAGGTCATGATCTCAGGGTCCTGGGATCAACCCCCCCACGACACGTCAGGTTCCCTGCTCAGGGAGAGGGAGTCTGCTTCTCCCTCTCCCTCTCCCCCTACCCCTGCTCATGCGTTCATGCTCTCTTTCTCTTTCTCTCTGTCTCAAATAAATAAATAAAATAAAATAAAATAAAAGAATTCCAGGTTTCTTTTGTATCTGGAAATGTTCTCCTCCTACCCAAGAGAGTCTTGAGATATGTTCCAGGAGTCTTAGCATAGGCAAACTGGCCATAAGTACTTTGATAACCTTGAGTGAGTGAGTTTTTGAAGGAAAGGGTGACCTGAGGAAGAGACAATAATCTTCTCTTTAGACATCCTAAATGGATTGTTTCATTCTTACCTTCTAGTTCAGGCTTATGAGTAGGTTGTTGCTTAATGTGATTCAGGAAACCTTACATGCCTCAAATTATACTTTCTTCATTTACTTGCTGACCCATGAAATTATTTTAACACAGGTCATTGGCTTTACTTCTATAATTAAAATGTAAGGGATTAAAAGATATTGGCCTAGCCATAGGAGGAAAAAACACTTTGATGGTGAAACTCCTAAGTACCTCACATCTTTCTTGAAAACTGACTGATCTCTCCAGCGGGGGTGGGGGGAAGAGAGAGAGAGAGAATTTAAGATTATATGAGTGAAATTTAGGTGAGAGAAAGGAAAGATAATGCTCAGGGTACTGAAAACAAAAATCCAAGTATTTCATATCAAGTCCATTTATTTAACACTGGTAAATACATTTAGAAATGTATGTGACACAGTCTGGTTTCCTAGGTTGCCTAGAATAATGGCCGCTGCAGAATTCAGAATCTTTTCCCACATCTTCAAAATAGCAACAACCAAAACATGAAAATCAACAAGGAGAGCAAATAAAATCACAAATAAATTTACCTTCAGCATAATCAGGAAACACAGAATACCATGAACCCCAAATTTTTTATAAATAGAGAACTAAATACCAAGCTCCCATCTCCTTCATGTTCATGGAGGGGAAAGGATAGGTTAATGTCACTGGAGCACAGAAAAAATCAACAACAGTAAAAGTTCTAAACCATATGTAAAATCCTAAGAACATCCTGAGATTGGATAGATCAAAGCACGACCACAAGAAAGGGACAATTATGAGTGTATGGAATGCATTAAGAAATTGCTCAAAACTTGGTGATAAGGCAAAAAGATAGATTTTGATATTATAACTAATAATAATAAGCTAGTGATGGGTCATTTGTCTAAGGAAATATAACTTTTTTCTACTATTTGCTATTAGAATATAGATATTTATAATTTTGTAGAGTTAGATGCTAATTTGTAGAAGAAATTTAAGATGTAAATGAATCTATTCAATGGGGATTCAAATAATTTCTGTCCAATAGAGAATAAAGATTATGGAGTTATTTTCTTGTAGGACATTTAGTTGACACTTTCATACCAACCTATTCAATTTATTCCAGCATAAATATATATATATATTCATTGAATATATATATCTTAGTTTCTCAAATACTACTTTGAAGGGTCATTATGTCATTGTTATCCTGGTATCCTCCTAGTTTCTTCATTAATGTAGCAAAATAAACATAAACATGAGAATCTCTTTGTATTAATATTATAAATACAGTTTTAATATTTTGAAAATAATACTTTAACAGACCTAAAATTTAGTCTTGGAAAGTTATTGTTTCTATCAGAAAGGGTATTAACTAGGAAAGTAAGCAATATTTGAGATTTGGTGGTTGAAGAAATCTGTTTCAAGAAATTTGGTTATGTGGTTAGGGAGGCTGTAAGTCTGGAATCTGTAAGGTAGGCCAGCAGACTGAAAACTCAGGCTGGAACTGATATTGCAATATTGATGCAGAATTTCTTCTTCCTCAAGGAAATGACACTTTTGCTCTTAAGGCCTTACAACTGATTGGATGAGGCCAAATCATCTTGTCAAAATAATCTCCTTTTCTTAAAGTCAACTAATTATGCATATTAACCACATCTACAAAATAATTTCATTGCAACACCTATATTAGTGCTTGCTTGAATAACTGGGTACTGGAGCCTAGCCAGTTGACATATAAAACTAACCACAATGGTAAAGGGAAATAAAAACATAAAAGGAAAAATTAAATGTCCTGAAAAATAAAAAAAACAACAACAAAAATAAAGATACACTAAAACTTTCCAAACCCCTGAAAACAATTATATTTAAAAAATTGTGTGCTTATGTAAATGCTCTTGAATTTCATAAGTTATCCAAAATCCTCTCATCTTCATACAACCATTATTGAGAAGCCATAATATCATTCTACATTGAGACAAAGCAAATATTTGAAGGAAACAGCCAATGAAAATTCCTCTAAAACACAACCATAGAGCAGAATAAAGTTAGAAAAAATAAGAATTTTTAGGTGTAAAAAAAGTTGAACTCTTGTGATTATTATTTTTTTAAGATTTTACTTATTTATTTGTCGCTTATAAGACAAAGCGAGAGAAGGAACACAAGCAAGGGGAGTGGGAGAGAGAGAAGCAGGCTTCCCACTGAGCAGGGAGCCCGATGCGGGGCTCGATCCCACGACCCTGGGATCATGACCTGAGCTGAAGACAGACACTTAACGACTGAACCACCCAGGTGCCCCTAACTCTTGTGATTATATTAGTGTGGTTTATTACAATAGAAATGGGGAAACAAAATAGTAAAATATGCAATGAGATTTAACCAAATACAGAAAAGAAATTGATAGTTTTTTTTTTTTTAATCTGAGGAAGTACAAACAGATAAAGAGTCAAGGGGTAATAAATGTGATTATATTCTGCGAAAGATGTTGAATAAAAGCCTGAACAGAGAATAAAAATGTAATAAGGAAAGAAATAATATAAAAGATATTCAATATACGTATATTTGGAATCACTAATTTTTTTTAAAAAAAAGCAATAGGAACAGAATAAATATCTAAGCAATAATCCAAAAAAATTCCAGAAAAAAACCCCACAAAATTGTAATCTATATAATGAAAGGACTGATCATGTACATAGAAATTATAATTCGAGACTCTTACCAGAATCCCAATAAAAAAGAAAAAATTACATTACACATTTAAGATAATAAAAATCCTCAAGGTCTTCAAGTTACTTTCAAAGGAAATAAATAAGTTTAATGTCAGAATTCTTGGTAGTAACATAAAAAGCATCAAATGAGTTCCATGAAGTTACCTCTTTAGAGTAGAGTAGGGGAAATGGGGAGATGTTGGTAAAGGGTACAAATTTCCAGTTACAAAATAAGTTCTGGCGATACAGTGGGCAGCAGGGTGACTACAGTTAACAATACCTTACTATGTACTTGAAACTAAAATCTTAAATGTTCTCACCACAAAAAGGAAAAATTATATGAGATGATGGTGACATTTACTAACCTTATTGTGGTAATCACTTGAAATATATATGTTTAGCAAATCATCACATTGTACACTGTAAACTTATACAATGTTATATGTCAGTTACACTGTATCTCAAAAAAGCTGCAAAAAAAAATAACTGGGAAGATAAAGGAAAAATATGGCATGTACTGACAAAGGAGCTCTGGAACAATATTTATTTTAAAATTATAGAAATAAAACAGTGATGGTAGAAAAAAGTAAGATATGTTCATTTTAATGAGAAAATGTTAAAAGATAACAGTAAGCCTATATGCTATCAAAATGTATTAAATTATATGAATTCAACACTTTTAGAATTTTAAAATTTTATTCACATAAGGAAAAAATTATATTAAATGTTTACATTGTTCTTACATTTTACATTATATATTATACATTATATCATTATGTATTATCTTTCTTTTCAGCCCTTTAATAAGGTTGAAGAATATGTCTACTATCTTTAAATGACCCCAAATTGATCCATATGCCACTTCACACTTAAATTTATATTTGAGTTTTGTGGAAACTACTAGTGATTTCATTATGCCTAGAGATTCTTATAACATATAAATGATTATGTGGCACTACCATTAACCAATTTCAGTTCAAGCTATTTGTGAATTAAAGATTATTAAAATATGAGTAAAGACGAAATCCTAGAAACACAGATCCTTTTTAACGATTTGCTTTTGAAAGGAAAAATAAATTAATCCATGTCAGATTATGTGTAAGACCCTCCAATATCAGTGAAATAGTGATCAATTTAGCCACTTTTCTATTTTTAAATATTTAATATTAATATATTTTTCAAATTCTGTATCTGTGAGAATTTGGACTTCAAATACTATATTATCCATGATAAGATTGGCTTGTTCAAATGTCTTTGATTTGAGTTTCAAATTTCTCTCTCAAGGGTGGAATGATCTTATTAAAAATTAATCTAAAGCATATTTAAAATTTAAATGTTTTATGCATTAAATATGGTTATTTATGTAATTCTGCCTCAGAAGTAAGGAAAGGGAAATATTGTATTGAATATGAAGAAATTGGCTTTTGTATTCTACTGCCTGCTCAGGACCAAATAACTCTATAGGATGCCATGGCTTTATGTAACTTTTAAATTCTTCGAATGTTTTCTATTTTTATCACAAGCTAAAGTTACAATTTCCAAAGATTAAAAAAAAAAACACCTCTTTTTTATAAAAGGAAATGCATCAACTTGTCCACTTCCAGGAAAAAAAAAAAATCTTACTGGTGTTTTTATTTGGGTTACACTAAATTTATAGATTTAGGAGAATGTAAATCTATATAATATTCAACTTTCTTATCCAAAAACAAAATTTACTTTTATTTTATTTTTTTAAGGATTTTATTTATTTATTTGTATGTAAATGCTTATGTAAATGCTCTTGAATTTTACATTTTACATTATATATTTATAAATTTATTTGAGAGAGAGAGAATAAGAGACAGAGAGTATGAGAGGGAGGAGGGTCAGAAGGAGAAGCAGACTCCCCTGCTTCGCAGGGAGCCCAATGAAGGATTAGATCCTGAGACTCCAGGATCATGACCCCAACCAAAAGCAGTCGCTTAACCAACTGAGTCACCCAGGTGCCCCAAATTTACTTTTATATTATACAACCGGTTTTGAATATTGAGTTTGTATCCTACAAATTTTCTGAACTTGTTTGTTAGTTCTAATATTTGTTCAGTGAATTCCTTAAGATATTCTGTGTACAATCCCATGTCTTTCCCAAATAGAGATAGTTTTAATTCTGGGTGCTTTTTTTTTTTTTTTTTAGAGTGGGGAGGGGCACAGGGGGAGAGAGAGAAGGAGAATCCTAAGCAGCCTCCAAGTGGAGCCCAAACCGGAGCTCAATCTCACAACCCCAAGACCATGACCTGATCTGGAATCAAAAGTCAGGTGTTTAACTGACAGGTGCCCCAATTCTGGATGCTTTTTATTTCCTTTTCTTGCCTAGTTGAACTGACTATAATCTCCAAGACAATGCTGAAGAGAATGATGACAACAACATTCTTATTCCTGATCTTTGGGGAAAACATTCTGTATTTTACCATTAAGTATTATATTAAATGTAGGTTTTTCATTCATGACCTTTATTATATTGAAGATGATACAATTCTATTGCTACTATGTTAAGTGGATTTGGTTGAATGATTTTTCTGCATCTATTTGAGATCCAGTCTTTGTTTTTGATCCTACTAATATGACATATGACATGTATTGAATTCTGCAGATTTTGTTAAACTAAGTTTACATTCTTGGGATGTATCTCACTTGGTCATGGTGAATAATCCCCTTCATATATTGCTAGATTTTGTTTGCTTATATTTTGCAGAAAGCTTTTGCACCTTTGTTCATATTGGTTCATAGAATAGTTAGGAAGTATTGTTCTCTCTTCTATTTTGGATATGAGGTTTTAAAGGATTAGTGTTGATTCTTAGTTAAACATTTGGTAGAATTCACCAGCAAAGTAATCTGAGACTGGGGTTTCCTCTTTGGAAAGTTTTTAAATTACAAACTCATTCACTGTTTGTTATTGGCCTATTCAAATTTTCTCTTTAATTTTTTTAATTCTATCAATTTTCGTTTATTGTATTGTAAAATTCAGTTGTTAGGCAAAAATACTTTTATGATTACTTTGCCTTTCTGATTAATTGAACAATTTCCTTTATTTTAATGATACATTCTTCTTCCTAAAATTGATATTGAACTAGATCTTCCATCCTTCTTCTGCTTACTATTTGCATAACATGTCTTCTTCCATCAATTTTATTTCCACTTGTATTTTTCTTCATGCTCAAAATGCATATCTTCTAGACAGCACATAATTAGGTCTTGCTTTTTACCTTATCCATTCTGAAAATTCTTTCTGTTCATTGCATATTCAATGTAATTATTAATACAATTGGGTTTGAATTTATCACTTTGTTATTTGTTTCCTATTTGGCCTGTTGTTGTTTCTCCTCACTTTTCTTTCTTTTTGTGGATTATTTGACTAGTATTAGAATTTGACTATTTTTTTGTGTGTGGTTGTCCAGGAAATTATAATAGAAATCCCTAACTGTTCACAGGTTACTGGTAACATTGAACTACTACATACAAAATATGGAAATCTTACAGCCACCCCTTTCACTGTCTTTTATACAAGAATGTTCATATGTATCACATTTACACACCACTGCAACCATATAAAATAATGCTATCTATTTAGCTTTAAGCAAATTCATGAATTATGTAGAATTTAAGAGCAGAATAGCAAAATGATTCTTTTGTATTTACCCAGATATTTATAGTTCTCCAGTTCTTTCTGAGTATCTCCTTCTCCATACTTACACTCCATGTCAACATTTACCTTCTTTTGGTCACTCTTCACTCCCTTCCTGTATCTATCTTTACACCATGTCCAGGTTTTATAGCTGTTTTCTGCTGGCGGGGTTGAAGACCTGTGTAGTAGAATCTTGAACAATCATTAGCAGAAATGTGACTAAATGAATTTAAAGATCTTCTTATGTTGCTAAGTTTTATGATCCCAAGGCCATGGCTCTCTCTCATACTCTGTAAATAGCAGTTGTCCTTAATGGGATAATATGCAACTGTATGAAACTCACAACAATGTATCTGGGAATCCTGAAAAAATTAACATTTCCTTAAAACAATGTGTTATAAAAGCATTATCTGTTTTAACCCTAACAACATTATATATTTTAAACCTAAGAGCAAATCTGTATTTATAATACAGATTTTACAGTTAGAGTACACTGAGGTTTAATAACATGTCTGACTTCACAACTGTCCATCTCTAAGGCCAATAATTTTTCTAGCACACTGTGCCGCAGCAATTGAATATGGAGGCCATCCAATGGAAAAATAGGTAAGCAGCCATAAGAAAAGTACATCTTTTATTTCAGAAGCAATTTTGAACCTGAAACTTAGAATGTTCTGATTCATTGAGCCCATTGCTTGCATCTTGACCCAGGACAAGTTTTATCCATTGTCTATGAGTGATGAAGGAGTATCTTTTACAAACAAATAAAGGGTCCTGCCAGGTGTTCCAAATTATTTACTTAAGATGTCTTGCCAATTCACTCACATAGAATGTTTCCTGCCAGTTGAAAGCCCAAATATTATAAATTGCTTTACATGAAATAAAACAGTGTCTCCCAAATGTGGATACGTAGATTATCTACAATATAAATGATTTAGAGAAACCTAAAGTATATAGATTTTGGACTATTGAGACCAGATGAGCTGACTTGGTAGGTCTACAATAGGTTTTGCCGGTTTGCATTTTTAAAAACCTCCTCAAGTGATTTTGATGAACATTGAATTTTATAAACAACTGGAATAAGAGATCTCAAAATAGAGGCCTGTAACAAAAAAGATTTTTGTTTTGTTCTTATGATAAATAAAACATACATTCCTGACTTTGAAGAGTTATTTGCATTTTTATAATCAGATAAGTCTGATTCAAAAAGGGGATGCTAAATTTCTGAAATTATAGTAATCTAAAAACTGGCAAAAACAATTAGGTAGCTGAGCAAGCAAATATCTTAACCTTATGGTGGGTCTATTATAGAATCTACCTTTATGACAGAAAGAAAAAAGCCAATGCAGCTTTCACACAGTTCTTGTACCATTTGTTTAAATATAAGACACATGATCTGAGGCCATCCCTAAGGTGAAGTAAGAGATTACACTGGGGCATGTGTGCACTTAGGGTTACCTGTACACAGAAGTGATTTAGGAAGACATAGGTGTTGCAGGGTTCTGCTAGAAAAAATAACCAGAGAAACAAATCATTATTTATCTGTATTCTTTTCAACAACAAACGTAAGTGGGTAGGGTTTCTCCTTTCTTCCTGAGCTGTCAGGTGGCCCTTTTGTTACTTTTCAAAGTTAAGAAGGAAGCCAGTGGTATTTAACTCTATTTATCCTCATTAAAATGCTGAAATCGATGAGGCTGAATAAGACTGAATAGGTTTCACTGAACACCAAATTATTGTAGTTAAAAACTTCAGGTCTATTCTCTTTTAAAGCAAAGTGATAAAATTGTATTTCTAGGAATGATTCACAAAGAGAACAAATCAAATGCAGAACACTGGGATTAATCAATCAGTCTCCTTGCTAATAAGGAATTGAGAATTGAATTGATTTTATAGTTAAGGCTACAGATTGTATTGTGATTTAATTCAAGTAAAATAAATAAAAATGAAAATGATTAGATGATTGTTGAGAAATAGCCTTACAGTCAGAAATTTAAGAGTCAAATAGGTCTGTCTAATATGTGGAAAATGTGGCATTTGGAAACTTCACAACACAGAAGATATTGAAAAAATGGTTCATGACTTTAATGACATAATCTAGTTGAGGATGAACTAAAAAATATAATTTTGGAAATTATTACTTAAAAAAATAGAGGACAGTAAAGTTGTTAACAATTCTCCATCAAAGGAAGCAAATGTATATAGTGGAAGTCTGAACTATCACTCATACAAGTAACTTGATGTCAGACAACTTATCTAACCCCTTTCAACAAAAAGTGTCTCCTCTAAAATCAGGATGATATTGTACTTCCTATGGGTTATTTGAAAGATTTAAAATGATCACCTAACCGGAACATAATCCTTAGTAGATATACACCATAATTGTTACTTCTCTTTCTTCCTTTAGGACCATATGAGAGACACTGTGCTTGAAGAAAAGAAAAAGCAATGAACTAGAAATCAGGATGTCTGCCCTGTAGTCCCTGTTTGGTTATTTACTGTCTATGTTCCTGGGCAATCACTAGATACTCTTTATTCTTCAACCTTTGTTGAATAGACTTCATTCCAATTGCTCTAACCACCACTTACATTTGCTTCTAAAAAGCCTAAAACACCATCCAAATATGCTATTATTATTAAATGGAAAGTTGAAGAAGGAAAACAAGATATTTTGATGTCAAAAGAAACAAAAACAACCTGTATTTTAGTCTAAATGATCCAGATTCACTGCCCATGTTCATTGCACTTACTAGGAATGAAATGTTCTGTACTTCCATTTCACATTGCTGATATAAATGCAGCCACATAGTTTGAATGTGAAGAAAGGAGCAAAAGATATGAGAATACATCAGAATCCACTGGAGTGTTTAAATACGTGTGTATGTATGTTTAAGCTCAGAGCTGGATTTCTACTCTTTTATGAAATTGTTTGTTAGACTTAACTAATATAGATCACTAATCTCTCTCAAATAAATAAATCTAAAACAAACAAACAAAAACAAAAAAACTTCTGAACAAATAAAAGTATAGGACCAGATGGCTTCACTGGTGAATTCTATCAAACATTAAAAAAAATAATAATAATACCACCAATCTTTCACAAACTTTTCCCAAGAACTGAAAGGAAAGAAACACTCTCCAATTTATTTTATGAGGTCAGCATTACCCTGATGCCAAAGCCAGACAAGGACACTACAAGAAAGGGAAATTACAGGCCAATATCCCTGATGAACATAGATGCAAAACTCCTCAAAAAAAATATTAGCAACCCAAATTCAACAGTACATAAAAAAGAATCAAACACCACAATCAAGTGAGATTTAGTTTGGGGATGTAAAGGTTATTCACATATGCAAATCAATAAACATGATATACCACATTAATAAGGGTAAAAATTATATAATCATCTCAAACATGCAGAAAAAAACATTTGACAAATTCAGTATCTTTTATGATAAAAAAATCCCAACAAATTGGGTATAAAAGGAAAGAACCTCAATGTAACAAAGGCCATATATGACAAGCCCATAGCTAATGTTACACTTAGTGAAAAACTGAGAGCTTTTCCTCTAGGATTGGGACTAAGACAAAAATGCTTGCTCTCACCATTTTTATCCAACATAGTACTGGATATACTACCAGAGTATTTTGGCAATAAATAAATAGATAAATAAAAATAAAAGACATACAAATCAGAAAGAAGTAAAATGGCCTCTATTTGTAGTTGATATTATATACGTAAATACCTAAAGATTCCACAAAAAAACTAATAAATAAATTCAGTAAATTTGTAGAATACAAAATCAATATACAAAACTCAAATCCCAGATTCATAGATACAGAGACAGAATGGTGGTTGTCAGAAGGGAGGGATGTTGGGGATAGGGGGAAATGGGTGGAGGGGATTAAGAAGTACAAACTTCCAGCTGTAAAATAAGTAAGTCATGGGCATGTAATGTACAGCCTGGGGAATACAGTCAATAATAAACTATTAACTTTTAAGCTGACAGATGATAACTAGACTTACTCTAATGACCATTTCTCAATGTATACAAATATCAAATCACTATGTGTACATGCAAAACTAATAAAATATTGTATGTCAATTTTATCTCAATTTAAAAAATCAGTAGCATTTCTATACTAAGAACAAACTATCAGAGAAATTAAGAAAACAGTGCCATTTAAAATATCATCAAGGGGGCCTGGTTGGCTCAGTCGGTTAATAGTTTACCTTTGGCTCAGGTGGTGATCTCATGGTCCTGGGATCAAGCCTCCACTTGCTCACCACTCAGAGAGGAGTCTGCTTCTCCCTCTGCCCCTCTCCCTGCTCATGCTGTCTCTCTCTCTCTCTCTCTCTCTCTCCCTGTCTTTCTCTTTTTCTCTCAAATAAATAAATAAAACCTTTTAAAAAAATAAAATATCACCAAAAGAATAAAATATTTAGCAATAAATTATCCAAGGAGGTAAAAGAGATGTACACTGAAAACTAGCAAGCATTGAGGAAAGGTATTGAAGGCACAAATGGAAAGATATCCTATGATCATGGTCATGGATTGGAAGAATTAACATTAAAAAGTCCATAGTACTGAAAATAATCTACACATTCAATGCAATACATATCAAAATTCCAGTGGCATTTTTCACAGGAATAGAAAATACAATCTTAAAATTTGCATGGAACCACAAAAGACTTTGAATAGCTAAAGTAATCCTGAAAAAGAAAATAAACAAACAAATCCAGAGGTATCACACTTCTTGCTTTCAAACTATAATTGCAGAGCGATAGTAATCAAAACAGTATGGGTGGGCATAAAAACAAACACATGGATCAATAGAACAGAATAAAGAACCCGGTAATACACCCATCCATATATGGTCATTTAAGTTACAATAGAGTAGCCAAGAATACACACTGGAGAAAGGATAATGTCTTTAATAAATGGTATTGGGAAAACTGAACACCCACATGCAAAAGAATGAAAATGGACCTTACCTATACCATACACAGAAAGCAAATCAAAATGGATTAAATTCTTTAACATAAGACCTAAAATCATAATGGATGGTAATCTTAACATTGGTCTTTAGAATGAATTTTTTGATTTGACCCAAAACCAAGGGCAACAAAAGCAAAAATAAGCAAGTAGGATCATGTTAATCTAAAAAGCTTCTGGGCAGCAAAGGAATCCATCAACAAAAGGAAAAGGCAATCTATGGAATGGGAGAAAATATTTATAGACTATCTATCAGATAAACGATTAATATGCAAAATACACAAGGAACTCATATAACATATTAGCAAAAAAAAAAAATCAAAGGAAATAGGTGAGGTGTCGGTTATGTTAATTAACTCAATGGTGAGAATCCTTTTACAATGTGTATCAAAACATGATTTTGCACACTTTAAATATATTACAATTTTATTTGTCCACCGTATCTGAAACAAGCTGATTTTAAAAAGTGGGAGCGATAAGCATCAGTTTGTATTTTCTAAAGTATTATTCCAGGGGCACCTGGGTGGCTTAGTTGGTTAAATGTCTGACTCTTGGTTTCGGCCCCGGTCATGTCCCTTGGGTGTGATCAAGCTCCATGTCAGGCTCTGTGGTCTGCAGGGAGTCTGCTTAAATATTCTCTCCCTCTGCACCCCCACCACCACTCGCACTCTGTTTCTCTCTCTTCTAAAATAAATAAATCTTAAAAAAATAAAATATTCTATCACAAGTATCCCAAAGTTGTCTTTGCTAACCTCAACATTATATGAAAATGAACCTGACAATTTCTTTTTGTTTGTTTTTCAGTATAATTTCATATCCTGAGGAAAAAACTAAAGCAAATACAGCGATGGAGAGAGCACATTTTAAGCATACTATTACATATTTTGTTTTTAAAAATTCTTTCTCAGAATGCAATAGGAATCAGTTACGGAGCAAACTTTGCCTTCATCTTAAAGCTGTGACCAAAACCATCATGTTGGAGGCAAATAATTGATGATCCAAGACGGGTGAGTTTGAAAAACAGGTTGAGCAAAGGAGAGAAAAATAGCAAGCCCTTGAAGTTGTGACTGAGGTCCCAAATGTACTGGTTTTCCAAAGGTGAACCTGGCCAGTACAAAAATCTCCCAGTATGGGAGATTTATTTTTGATATTTCTGATTATGGCCTCTGAATTCCAATATACTAATTCCAACATATTTTAATTAGATCAGCATAAACTGAAGCTATTTTGGAAGTACACTAATCTTCAGAGTTGTACTCCAAGTTGTATACATCCAAGTTGTAACTACTGGAAATGAGTGACTAAATTGTATCTAATGAGATGGTAGGGCAGATTAATCATGAATAAGAAGCATTAATATTATTTCTTGTTTGCATCTTTCCATAAGCACCAAACCTCAGGTTGAACATTTGTTTCTTAAGATTTCAGCTTTTGCCATTCTGAAATGAGAACATGTTAGTGTGGATGTGATCTACATTTGCATTTATTCAATCTCTTTAAAATTGTGACATTAACAGTAACCAGCATAAATTTTAAATGATGTTATTTTTGCATCTGCAAGTTCAGTTTTAATTCTAATATGTATCTCACTCATTACACGTGGGATCTTTATTTTCTGATAATTATGAAAGCTTCTTTAAATACCCAAGTATCAGGGCCCCACATAAGTCAAATGCAGCAAAACTTTAGTAATGTAAAAGTTCTACAAATGGAATAAAAATTTTTATGCTAACTCTGGTTCATGTCATGAAAACATCAAAAGTCTGGCTGTTGTTACATATTGAGTATCTTTTCCTACACATCCCTTTTGATAGTCAATTATCTAAAGCTACAGATTTGATAATTTACTTCTTTTATCCTATATCTAAAGGCTACAAAGGGTAAAGTATTTGAGTTAATTTGGTTTTACTTGTGAGGGAAATAAATTATAAAGCATGGTAATAATAGCTGCTTTGACCTTGAACAGGAGGTCAATTTTTGCAGGTCAGAATATTTATTATTAGAAAACTCTCTGTTACATAATATAATTCTTACACAGTTTTGATGTAAATAGAGGGTTGCCCCTAAACGCCCTTTCCTTCCTAAGTACAGCAGGGAAATCGGGTGCTGAAATGATTGTCTGATAAGTTTTATTTCAGCAAGCAACAAAATCAATCAAGGATGTTCAATGGAAACCACAAAGAGGAGAGGATTAATGCATTATTTAGGGAAAAGGAGTCTTTCTACTTCAAGCCTATGGCACGAGTGTGAATATAATGAATGGTTGCCTGAATTCTTCTTTTGTTTGCACTCTTCTTTTCACTTAGGTTATTTTTCATTACAGAGATTCCCAGAGGGATTATTTTCATCTCAGCTGATTTTTTTTTTTTAAAGCACCACAAAAGCAAGTTCTAATTCACATTGATTTTAGGAAAAGGGTATCTCCGTTCATTCACAGAATGAAAATCAAGTTTAAGGGTAAAGCCTGCACGTGATATGAAAAAGATGTTTTCCAGAGGTTTTCTTGTTACTATTTCAGGTTTTAGAAAGTTTACTCATAGTGTAGTAACATTTAGAACTGTCAGGTTATTTCATCATTTTCAAATGACTTAAATTTAAAAAAAAAATTCTTATATGTGGTACATTGCTGTATTTATACAGCATCTGTAATGAAAGCTTCTCTATAACATATTAGGGTGTCCCAAACTGCACCTGGTTTGTTTCCCTAGTAGTTCACTCCATTGTTTGTTTTAGATATGTATGCAGAAAAGCAGCCTTTGTGGGTCATCTGATTCTGTCTACACAGTGATACTTTCTTCATACTGTATTAGAAACCCATTCCCTGTTTTGCAAAATTAATTTGAGGAAAACCAACTGGCCACATTTGAATAACAGTTTCTCATATTCTTTTAAAGTTATTTGCATGACTTGAATGTGTTCTCTTTTAGCAGTTAATTACTTAGCTGTATGGGCTTTCTGCTATCATTTTAGTCATTCATCATATTTCTATTGGTTACCCAGTATACACTAACCCCAGTACTAGGCACTAATAAACAAGACATAGATCCTGTGCTCAAAGAACTGAGTCTCATAACAGAATCCAAAATGTAAAATATTTTCACAGAATGCATGATGATTTAAAAATGTGAGCCTTATCGTTATGGAAAAATAGGGAAAAAAGTACCAGTTCCATTTGTGAGAAGGCCTTTGAGTTAGGAGATATCTAAATTAGGTCTGTACGAGTGAGTAGTCCTTGTAAGGACAAACAGCAGCGCAAGCGTGTAAGGGCACACAGATCGTAACAACATGGATTCATTCAAAAATTTGTAATAATTTCTTTTTGTGTATGAAATTAAGCAAGGGAATGGGGAACGAGTCAGTATGAGCATGAAGAAGTATACAGGAGTAAGATTATCATGGACAATATTGGTGTATCCTATTTGTCCGGCAGAGTTTCTCTCCTAGGTGTCTATGTTTCTTAAGAAAGAATTTGTGTTTTGCTGTCAGAGAAGTGCTCTATAAATGTCAATTAGATCAAGTTGATTGATACTGATAACTCTTCTATATCCTTTGTGTCTATTTGTCAGCTATTGAGAAGTGGTACTAAAATCTTTGTATATTATTGTTGATTTATCTATGCCTCTTTGCAGTTCTATCTGTTTTTGCTTCATGTATTTTGAAGCCCTGTTAATGGTTAGTTAAACTTTTAGGATTGATTCATTTATCATTGTGAATTGACCCACATTATCTCTGCTAATATATATATATTTTTATTGTGTAATCTACTTTTTCTGATATTAATATAAACACCCCAGTTCTCTTTAGATTAGTATTAGCATCTATATTTTTGCACATCATTTTTAACATATTTATGTCTTCCCAAGTAAAGTGTCTTGCTTGTAGACAGCACGTACTTGAATCTTGCTTTGTTTTTTTTTTTTATCTAATCTGATAATCTCTGCCATTCAACTGGGATGCTTACTCAATCTATAGTCAATGTGTTTATTTATGTGGGTGGGATTAAATCCAACATTTACTATTTGTTTTCTTTTTTTTCTATTTGTTTTGTCTATGCCTTTCTTCCTCTTTCTCTTTTGATGTTCTTAAATTAAATGAGTATGTTTTTATAATTTCATGTTGTCATCTGTGTTTTTAATGATAACTTTTTGGTTTTTTAGTGGATGTTTTAAAATTTAAAGTATATATCTTTAATTTGTTACACTCTACCTTCAGTGATATTTTGCCACTTTATGTATAAGGACTTGAAATACTTCCGTTTATCCCCAACGTTCCTTGATGTTATTATTCTCATTGTATATATGTAATAAACCACAGAATTCTTTGTTATTGTGTTAGCTTTAGTGAGTTCATTACCTTTTTAAGAGATTTAACTTTGAAGGAAATAAGATTTTTATATGTATTTATATGTATTCATGTCTTTGTTATTTCTGGTACCCTTCATTCCATTGGCAGATTCAGATTTCCACTAGTTACTATTTTCCTTATGATTTAAGATCTTCCTTGAATGTTTCTTGTAGTGCAGGTCTTCTGGTAATGAAGTCTTTGTACATGTGAAAAACTCTTTATTTAATTTTGCTTTGAAAGGTATTTTCCCTAGATAAAGAATTGTGTTGGATATTTTATTTTTCTCTAAAGAGCTTGTCTTGATTCTGATAAGAAATCTATTGTCATCTGTTTGTTTCTCTGTCATTCTGCATGCAATGTGTTTTTTTTCTTTGGCTGCTTTTATTGGTTGTAAACAATTTTATTATCTTTTTTGTGTATGTGTGGAGTTTTCTTCATGTTTCTTGTGGTTGTGGTTATTGAGTTTCTTGGATTTGTGGATTTAGAATTTTCATAATACATAGGTTTTCAGGACACCTGGGTGGCTCAATTGGTTAAATGTCTGCCTTCGGCTCAGGTCATGATCCCAGAGCCCGGCATCTGGCTCCTTACTCAGTGAGGAAACTGCTTCTCCCTCTGCCTCTCCCCCTGCTTGTGCACACACTCTCTCTCTCGCTCTCTCTCTCTGACAAATAATTAAAAAAAAAAGACTTTTTTTTTTTCAAAAAATTTGTTTGCCCCTCCCCACCTTTAAAGACTCCATTTATTTGTGTATGAGGCCACCTAAAGTTGTTCCATGTCTCACTCATGGCCTGATTTATTTTTCCAGAGTTTTTTCTCTTTGTGTTTTATTTTTGTTAGTTTCTATTGCTGTATCTTCAAGTTCACTAAAGTTTTTCCTCTAATAGCTAGCTTGTGTTTAAGCCCATCTAGTGCATTTTTTTTAACCTCACGTACTGTAGTATTTTTCTTCTCTCAAATGTCAGCTGCTCTATTATGAAATACAGCATGTTTTCTCGGCCCAGGGAAACTTCAGCTTTCTGCTCTCAATCTATTCTACGACCATCAGTTGCAAATACCCTAAAGGAAAATACTGGCATGAATGTGGGGTTCTTTTGGAGTGCTTTTATTTCTCAGGGCTCATAGTTCTTAAAGCACTGCCAATATTGGTTACTTTCCAATGCCTTCAAATGATTGCTGTATGTGTTTTGTCCAACTTTTATACTTGCTTTTAGTAGAGGATTAAACTGATAGAAACCTCTTAGAAATGGCAAAATCAGATGTACATAGCTGAAGAACTTGGACAGAGAAAGACAACTCTGGAAGTTAGGACATTCAAGGAAATCATATAAATGCTAAAAAAGGATTTATACATTAATAAATTCAGTAAATGTATTCATTAGATCATGAGACAGATTAATTCTGGAAGATAAAATAATAGACTTAAGTATCAGAATAAAAAATACACAGAGGTGAAAATTTTAAGCCTAAAAAGAGATTCTGTTACTAAATTCAGAATACCTAACACATGAATACCAGTAGTTTGAAACTGAAATAAAGGAAGTGCCATAATTAAAACTCAAATAACAGTCCTATAAATAATAAATTCAACAAATTACAGGATGGATTGATAAGAAAGAAAAACACCTTAATACATCTTCAGGTAAGATTTTCAAACTCTAAGGATAAAACAAAATCATCATAAACTTCTAAATAGAAAAAAACAAGTTGCCCTTTAAGTCAGATTGGCAGTAGACTTTGTGTCTGTACCAATGGAAACTAAAAGTCAAAAGAATAACACAAACTATTGAGACAAAAAGATTATTCAAAAAACTTATATCCTTACAATATGGTATTTAGAGTTTATGCTAAAAATATATGTTGGTAAACATGCAAAAATGTAGAAAGTATATTAGCCTAGCACATAGGAAAATACTTGTAGTGGGGAGGATGGGCCTGAATAAATTAATGACCCAGAAGAGTTTTAACAATATGAGCTGAAAGAGGAGAGGAAAGAAAATACATGACTGTAATAAAAGTGCAAAATGAAAAACACTAGGGTGTATTATGCTAAGTGAAATAAGTCAGTCAGAGAAAGACAAATATCACATGATTTCACTCATATGTGGAATTTAAGAAACAAAACAAACAAGCAAAGGGGAAAAAGAAGGGGGAGAGATAGAGGCAATCCAAGAAACAGACTTTCAACTATAGAGAACAAACTGATGAAAACCAGAGGGGAGGTGGTTGAGGGGATGGGTTATGTAGGTGATGGGGATGAAGGAGGGCACTTGTGATGAGCATCAGGTGATGTATGGAAGTGTCAAATCACTATATTGTACACTGAAACTAATATCACACTGTATGGCAACTAATTGGAATTTAAATACAAACTTAAAAAAAAAAACACTAAACAGAGTGTTGTGAATTGTGTAAGACTGATGAATCACAGACCTGTACCTCTGAAACAAGTAATACATTATATGTTAATAAAAAAAAAATTTAAACAAAACAAAACAAAAAACATTAAACGGACAAGAAATAATATAATGACAATTGTAATAATAGTCTAAAATTTAAGAGTGGACTACCTTAGCAGAAACTTAGGAGTTTTCACAATGAGAAAAAGAAAGGCAAAGGCAGTTCAAGGGATTCATCTAAGGAAGAGGAATATTGATATGAGGGGAGGAGATGGAGGAGTTATTATAAAAATTCTTATTTATGTTTATCTTGTGGTATGTAGGGGGCACTGTAGGCATGGAGGTAGAGGAAATGAATTAGCATCCCTGTGGATCAAAGATTCATCTCATCTTTCTTAGTGGACAAATAGTCAATTTGAGAATTATTATTTTGTTAAAGAACCATGCATTTCATGTGTCTGTTGGCCATTTGGATGTCTTCTTTGGAAAAATGTCTGTTCATGTCTTCTGCCCATTTCTTGATTGGATCATTTGTTCTTTGGGTATTCAGTTTAAGAAGTTCTTTATAGATTTTGGATACTAGCCCTTTATCTGATATGTCATTTGCAAATATCTTCTCCCATTTCCTCGGTTGTCTTTTGGTTTTGTTGACTGTTTCTTTTGCTTTGCAAAAGCTTTTTATCTTGATGAAGTCCCAATAGTTCATTTTTGCCCTTGCTTCCCTTGCCTTTGGTGATGTTTCTAGGGAGAAGTTGCTGCGGCTGAGGTCAAAGAGGTTGCTGCCTGTGTTCTCCTTTAGGATTTTGATGGACTCCTGTCTCACATTGAGGTCTTTCATCCATTTTGAGTCTATTTTTGTGTGTGGTGTAAGGAAATGGTCCAGTTTCATTCTTCTGCATGTGGCTGTCCAATTTCCCCAACACCATTTGTTGAAGAGACTGTCTTTTTTCCACTGGACGTTCTTTCCTGCTTTGTCAAAGATTAGTTGACCATAGTCCAACAGACACATGAAAAAGTGCTCAGCATCGCCCAGCATCAGGGAAATCCAAATCAAAGCCTCAATGAGATACCTCTCACACCAGTCAGAATGGCTAAAATTAACAAGTCAGGAAACGACAGATGTTGGCAAGGATGAGGAGAAAGGGGAACCCTCCTACACTGGTGGTGGGAATGCAAGCTGGTGCAGCCACTCTGAAAAACAGTATGGAGGTTCCTCAAAAAGTTGAAAATAGAGCTACCTTATGACCCAGTAATACACTACTGGGTATTTACCCCAAAGATACAAATGTAGGGATCCAAAGGGGTATGTGCACCCCAGGGTTTATAGCAGCAATGTCCACAATAGCCAAACTATGGAAAGAGCAAAGATGTCCATCAACAGATGAATGGATAAAGAAGATGTGGTGTATATATACAATGGAATATTATGCAGCCATCAAAAGGAATGAAATCTTGCCATTTGCAATGACATGGATGGAACTAGAGGGTATTATGCTAAGCGGGATAAGTCAATCAGAGAAAGACATATATCATATGATCTCACTGATATGAGGAATTCTTAATCTCAGGAAACAAACTGAGGGTTGCTGTAGTGGTAGGGATGGGAGGGATGGGGTGACTGGGTGATAGACATTGAGGAGGGTATGTGCTATGGTAAGTGCTGTGAATTCTGTAAGACTGATGGATCACAGACCTGTACCTCTGAAACAAATAATACATTATATGTTAAAAAAGAAGAAGAAGAAGAAGAAGAAGAAGAAGAAGAAGAAGAAGAAGAAGAAGA
>NW_023270454.1:20478942-20594765 GCF_011800145.1 Mirounga leonina
GAAGAAGAAGAAGAAGAAGAAGAAGAAGAAGAAGAAGAAGAAGAAGACAAGTAGGAAGGGAAAAATGAAGGGGGGAAAATCGGAGGGTGAGACAAACCATGAAAAACTATGGACTCTGAGAAAGAAACTGAGGGTTCTAGAGGGAAGGGGGGTGGGGGGATGGGTTAGGCTGGTTATGGGTATTAAAGAGGGCATGTACTGAATGGAGCACTGGGTGTTATATGCAAACAATGAATCATGGAACACTACATCAAAAACTAATGATGTAATGTATGGTGATTAACATAACATAATAAAATAAAATTTAAAAAAGGAAAAACAAAACAAAACAAAAAAAGAACCATGCATTTCTTCTGAGTTCAAATGTGTATCATCATGGTTCCTATTTTTATGCTTTATGATTTTAGAATGTTTTTAAAGCTTCTCAAAACTGTGGTTAAAATTAGTTTCTCTATTCCATATTGTTTGATTTTTCTTCATTAAAAAAAAGTACTCAGGCTTTCAAGGCACTTATTTATTCGTGTTTACCAATAAACATCTAGATGCATTAGTGTTTTTTACTATTTATTTGTTTTCTATTCAATAATATCACTTTTGTATTAGCAGCATCTCTATTTCTTATTTGTATCAGTATTCTCTTTCTTTTTTCTTAATTTGAGTACTCTATTCCTTTATTTTTTGATCCTTCTTGGAATTAAATAAATCTTCATTTATATGTGTTTTTTGTTGTTCTTGTTTTGTTTTGTTCTGCAGAGTTTTATGGTGACAAATATTGTGGTACATAGTAAATGTCATATCATTGCTTTCTGTCTAATGTCTAGATGGTAGCAGTATCTAGTATCTTTTAAAATTCCTCTTTGATCTCAGTTTTTTCAAGTTATGAATTTCTTAATTTCTAAGCAATTTTTTCTGTAAATTTATTATTGTATATTTCTCATTTGATTATATTCTCATCATATAATTTATCCAGCTAAGGGTCTACTTTTGACTAATTAATTAAAAATTTTTGGCCAGTTATTTATTTATTTGCTTAATGATTCACATACATATGGAAATTTATAGGTTCTACTTACATATGTGAGGCTGGTTATATAAATATATAATAATTCAGCTTGGGTAAATATAGCATTTAACTCTTCTGTCTTTATTATCTTTTATTAGTGTCTGTCTAATTCTAAAGAGATATATTGAAGTCTTCACTATATGTGATACTTTTTTTTAAAGATGTATTTATTTATATGACAGAGAAAGAAAGAGAGAGAGTGTGTGTGGTGGGAGGGACAGAGGAAGAGAATCTTCAAGCAGACTTCATGCTGAGCACAGAGCCTAACATGGGGCTAGATCTCATGACCCATGAGATTATGACCTGAGCCTAAACCAAGAGTTGATTGCTCAACCAACTGAGCAACCCAGCCACCCCTATATATGATATTTTTTTAATCAAGTTATTCTTGTGATCTAATAGTTTTTGGCTTATGCTTTGGCTACTATGTTTCATACACATAATTTGTAATGGTTATCTCTTCGTTAGATTTACATCTTCTTAAGTTAATGTTTACTTGTACTTTGTTTATTGACTTTAGCTTACATGTATCTATAATAGTTATGCTAAATTATTTATTTTCTACTTTTGTCACTTTAAGAATTTTTGTTGTTTAACAATGTTATCAGGCTCTGCATTTTAATGTGAGTTTCTGGTCTATTCACATTTCATATATGGCAAGTATATTTTATTTTTACATTTTACAACTTATATTGCTTCCTCCATTTCTAAAAATCATTTTAATATGACCAAAATTTTTTGCACTGTATTTTCCCCCCGAGTTAGTTTATGAGATCTTCTCTTCTTTTCTACCCATTTTAAACTTTTTTTTCTATCACACTTATTTACAAGTTAAAAATCAATTTAGAATACTTTATAACTGGAAATTTAGGGGGGAAATTCATGCATTGGGGAACCTAGGCTTGCTTCCTCTTAGATGGATGTCAAATAACATTTAAAGATAAATGTTAACAATTCCGTCTCAACTATAATAAACTTTTCCAGATACCGTTTTTGGTTTGGTTTGGTTTGGTTTGGTTTGGTTTGGTTTGGTTTGGTCTGGTTTGGTTTTCCCATCATGGGCAAAGATGAAAGATTAATTTTGTCTCTTGAAGTATCATCCTGAAAAAATGGTTACCATCTGTATTTATAATACAGAGAAGTGCCTATGCAGTAGATTTATAAGTGTTCTACCTCTATGTTTTAGCTGTAACCACCTTAATCTATTCTTATAGGTCAAACAATGTGTTAGAGCCTGTAACTGGTTAAAACACATGCTACTCTCCTAAATGTAAAGTTGACAAAACAGAGAATATTAATAAAATTAAATGCTGACCTATTTTTAAAGTCCTCATTTAGAGCTGCATCACTTTCAAAGGTTTCAAAGGATCTGCCCTATATATTTTTAGGTCAGAATTGCAGTAGAAGCAAAGGTTCTCCTGAAGGATGAGCTAATTTTGCATTTCACTAAAACACAGTTATAAATAGTTACTAATGATTTTTTAGAGGCTTTGATGGCTTCTAGCATACTAAACATATTAATTATCTAATCATTCTAAGCTCTTTGATTTTTCTCAAGAGGAAGATGCTACAGGAAGTGAAAAATTTATAGCCTGAGCCTGTAGATGCATTAAATAGACACAAGCCCAGATCACATGGGTCCCATGGATCGCATGTGACCGACAGAGCTGTGCAATGGTGAGCGGCAATTGTGCTAAACATATTGCTTTCATCCAGGTTCCTTGGAAGCTTACATAAAAAAATACACATTATAAAACTGTGTTGCCATTCCAGAACTATGGAAGGAATGCTACAGGGTCTTGAGGCAGAGAGAGAAGAAAATGTGAATGTATTCACCAGGACAAACCAGGTTATGCTATGGTAACCAGCAATCCCTAAATCTCAGTGCCTCCTGCTGGGATATTCTTTCTTTCTTTTCTTTTCTTTTTTTTTTCTTTTTCTTTTTTTTCCTCAGTGACTTGCCCTGTACAAGTTGCTGAACTGTCACTGATAAAATGGTAATTTGAAGCCCTGGGCTAGTGTATTAGCCACTTTATTGAATATTGCCTGTTGCCCTGTCAGAAATAAGAGACTTCTGGAGAGTCTCACACTAGTAATTAAATGCTCCGCTTATATCCACATATTATCCATTTACAACTCTTCAACCAGAAATGTCCATGTCACTCTACCTACCCAAAAGTGAGCCATGAAGTACAATTCTTTGGTGATTAGCACTATCTTGCAGCATATTTGCACAAGCCGTTTCACCTTTATATTTGCCTCATGAATATACTAGACAGAGTTTTCTGATATGCCCTATTTAGTGTTAGTCCTTTTTTCATAGAGACTGTGTATCAGATGACCTGTCAAATACAATCAAGTTAATCATGACCAGTGCCTGATAAGGACCATGAGATGTTTCCTTAAATTTATCTGAGGTAAATTATGTCTGTTTGATAAATATATGATGAAGAACTTTAGGACTCTATGAAGACAAAGCTTTTGGTAGAAAAAAAATTATATTGACTAATGTATAAATAAGTGTAATAAAACAAAAATAAACACAACCTGCATATCTCCTTTTTTATGTTAATAAAATAATAACTGTATACTATTTCATTTAATAGATGCATCACAATTTATTACCTTTTTCCTATTTTGAAGCTTTTATGCTTCATATTCTCAAGGTCATAGACAACATTAAAATGGATATGTAAGTGCAGTGTTTTTTTTCTGAATTTTTAAGTTCTTCACATAAGATAAATAGAAATTAAATTACTGAGGCAAATATGAGGATGTTCAAAGCTCTTTGTCAAATTACTTAGCTGTTGAATTATTTATTTATTCAAACGTATTTCTGGAAGACGACACCCTATGCCAGTCACTTTCCTAGTTGACTACACAGGCACACACATACATATGCGTACAAACAAATGAACAAAAGAATTATCTCTGATGTTAAGAAATTTATATTCTAGTGGGGTAAAACTAATAATAGTTTTAGAAATAAAAATAGATAATAGAAAGTAGATTAACAAGATAATTTCAGACTACCAAAGTGCCCTGAAAACAGTACACCAAGATACTATGATACAGACTGGGAGCCCCTCTAAGAAATGGGGGCAGGGGCCTCTCTAAGGAAGGTTTATTTGAGCCAATGATAAACTGTCATGGGGGGAGCCATCAAAGCGAAAGGTTTGTGTAAGATCTTTCATAAATATATGAATGCCAGTTTCACTGTGTAGGGGCAGCTATAATTATTTTTAGTTATTTAACTTTGTAGAGTTTTTTAAAAAGATTTTATTTATTTATTTCATAGAGAGATAGCAAGAGCACTAACACAAGCAGGGGGAGTGGGAGAGGGAGAAGCAGGCTTCCCGCAGAGCAGGGAGCCCAATGTGGGGCTCGATCCCAAGACCCTGGGATCATGACCTGAGCCAAAGGCAGATGCTTAACTACTGAGCCACCCAGGCACCCCTAACTTTGTAGATCTTATAAATGAAAATTTGTGCATGATTCTGTTCTCATTTGAAACATAAATAGTCCTAAGAAGGAGAGTAAAACAAATGATCCTTCATTCCCATCTGGCATAAACTGATATATCAAGTCCTAAAGTAAGGGACAGGCAAAGTGGGATTTTGACGATAGAGAGTAGGTTTGGAACATACAATGTAGTGCCTGGAAAAAACCAGATTGGGAATTACAAGCTGATGAAAAGAGATCTGAACCATAGGAAAGAGTGACCATAAACACAAGGGGGTAGGCAATGATTATTTATTCTCTGCTTTACATTTCAGCCACAGAAAAGCCTTGCTGCATAAACTGTTTCTTTTATCCTTTGTCAAATTCTCTCTTTGCACTTATCTCATCATCTCTCTCCCTCATTTTATCAATATTACAATTTCTTCTTTGGTAAAAATGCACTAAAAACACATCATTACCACTCTGCTTGATTATTGTTTTTCCACTAATCCGAGCAATTATCCTCAGGTGAATAAGCAGTGGTGAAATTCGGAGACTTAGATTTTAATACGGGATTTCCTTAAGTGTCTGAATAGCTTCTGGGTATCTCTTATTTACCGATTACCTTAAGTTATCTGGATGCCTGATTTAATTGAAAATTGTCTTTTTCCCCCCATGCACACAATTCAATGAATTGAAATACCATGGTAAAATTAAGCCAATATTTCTTCTTTGGAGAAGCCACCCATCACTTTTCCAGAGAAGACATGTTCCTCACACTTTCAGAACTCATAAACAGAGGTAATGCATATAGAAGCACTGCCCACAAATCCACATCAGGCCTTTCATTACTAGACAAGTGAGTGTGAGGCTCTCCGTGGACCAAAAACATACATGGCTTTCCTTGTCTGTATCACAGAAGCAACACTTCCATTGTCAAAATTGAATGTCTTAATGGTTAAGATAAAAAAATAAAAATAAGGAAATGGTTATGATAGGCACTAAACTGGTTAAGATAGGCATTAAAACTACAGTAGAATTGCTTATTTTTTAGAATTAATTTTTATTTCAAAAGAGCTATGCATATGGATTAAGTAATTGTATGCCTCTATTTGGTACCTAAAATATTTAAAAATAAGATGGAAAATACTTGGTGGAATTCAATATATAAGTTAAAGTCCATATCTTGGAGAAGACCCCTTGAGAATCAGATGTCTTCTGTACATTTAAGTTGCCATTTCCTCAAAACAGCTGAAGCTCAACATCTAAAGTGCATTCACATTCTCCTACACAAAATAAATTCTTGTTTCTTATTTTATGTACCTCATCCTCCCAATTCCCTGAGATACCCTTAGTTAATCATTGAGTTGTTTTTCCTAAAACAGTATATCCAGCTGGCTACATTTCTCTGTAAATCTTACCTTTTCAGTATGTCTAAAGTAAGTATATTCAGTGTAACCAAAATACACTGATTTTTTTTTTAATCCTGTAGAAATTCTGCTTAAAATTTATTTGGTTTTCTTTATCTCTTTTGTTTCTTTGTTGAAACTTTCTGTCTTTTCATTCACTTCAAGAGTGAGAAGGAATACATTAAATATAATAGATTTTTCCACTCCTTGAAAATGTTTTAATCTATGATTGATAGTTGAAACCAAAAAAGTTAACATTGTCTGAAGGTGTTTTTAATATGTGAGTCTAAGTATATAATAAATAGGACCACTGAAACAAAGGGCGAGAAAGCAAAAGAACCTATAGTATAGAAAGTTTTCTATATCCTATTTAAAGTTGTGCAATACTCCTTCTAAGTAGAAGGTGAAAATTATCTATATATTGTAGTCCTCCATAGAGTCCATATTGTAGCTACTAAATAACAGGAGCTGTAGCAACAACCAATGAGACAAAAAATCATTATGCAAAGTGGTGACATAAAACATCCAACGGATACATTAAAATAGAATACTAAAAACCATTCAGCTGACTCAAAATAAGGCAGGAAAGTGGAAATTGTTGGTCAAAAGGCAAAGGAAACAAAGAGAAAATAGTAATAAAATGCTAGCCCTAAATCCAAAAGTATTAGTAATTCCATAAAAGGTAACTGGTTTAAAAACACCAGTTAAAAGACAGAGATTATTATAACGGATTTAAAATATGAACCAACTCGGGCGCCTGGGTGGCTCAGTTGGTTAAAGCAACTGCCTTTGGTTCAGGTCATGATCCTGGAGTCCCGGGATCGAGTCCCGCATCGGGCTCCCTGCTCAGCGAGGAGCCTGCTTCTCCCTCTGACCCTCCCCCATCTCGTGTACTTGCTCTCATTCTCGCTCTCTCAAATAAATAAATAAATCTTTAAAACATGAACCAACTCTATTTTATCTATAAGAAATTCAGTGCTAATATATACTACAAGCAAGTTAAAATAAAGGAAAGGAAAAAAGATGTATCATGCAAATTAGTGTGGGCTTTCTAGTGACATAGAACCAACAGGAAATCTCTCTAGATAGATGATAGATAAATTTATGGATATATATATATAGAGAGAGATAGTTTTATATATATTTATATATATATAGAGAGAGAGAGAGATTTATCATGTCTATTGATAGATCAGTTGATAGATGATTGATGATAGATAGATAGATAGATAGATGATAGACACCCTCACAGACACAGCCAAATAATGTTTAACCAAATATCTGAGTCCAGGTATTTTGGCCTAATTAAGCTGATAAATAAAATTAACCATCACACTATGCAAATTCTTGTCAAAAGTAAGCTGGATTCTATAATAATGTCAGACAAAGCAGATTTCAGAGCAAAGGAAATCACAAGGAATAAAGAGGAAAATTGCATTATAAAATGATAAAATGTAAAATCATCGAGAAGACATACCAATCTTAAACATGCATACAACTAACAATAATGGTTCAAATACATGGAACAAAAACTGACAAAAAAGAAAGAAGAAACTAGATGAATCTACAATTATAGCTGAAGACCTTAACGCTTCTCTCTCAGAAACTGATAGAATTAACATAGAGAAAAATCAGTAAGAATATAGAAGAACTGAATAATACTAACAATCAACTGGATCCAGATGATATTTGCTAACAGACATTTACAGAACACGCCATCCAACGACAGAATAATATACATGCTTTCAAGTGCACATACAACATTCACCAAGATATATTATTCCCTTATTCATAAACCAAATTATAACAAACATAAAATAATTAAATCATAAAGAGTGTATTCTCTAGCAATGATGAAATTAAATTAGAAACCAATAATAGAAAGATAATAGGAAAATCTCAAAAATAAGGAAATTAAACAACAGAGTTTTAAGTAATCATTGTCAAAGTAGTCTCAAGGAAAATTAATAAATATTATGAATTGAGCAAAAATGAAAATGCAGTACATCCAAGTTTGTGGGATGCAGTTAAAGCAGTGTTTAGAGTAAAGCTTTTATCATTAAATGCTTATATTAGAAAAGTTAAAAGGCCAAAATGAATAATACAAATTTCCACTTTATTAACTAGAAAGTGCCAAATAAACTCAAAGCAAGGAGAAGAAAGGAAATAATAAATGTAGAAATCAATGAAATTGAGAACTGGGAAACAATAGGGAAAAGTCAAAGAAGCCAAAAGCAAGTTCTTTAAAAAGAACAATAGAATTGTTAAACCTCAAACAAGATTTAGGAAGATAAAAAGAGAAGACACAAATTGCCAATATTAGGAATGAAAGAGAATACCACTTCAGACCCTGTGGACATGAGAAAGATATCTGCAGGGAACATAATTGTCCATGTAGAAAACCCCAAGAAATTTACAGCTAAACAAAATAACACACATACACGCACATATGCACACAACCCTCCTACAACTAATAAAGGAGTTTATCAAGGCTATAGGCTAAAAAGTCATCACACAAAAATTAATTCATTTCTACATGCTAGCCATGACAATTGGAAACAAAAGTGAAAAATGACATTGCATTAACTTTGCATGGGGACAGGTGGTAACTAGACTCCGTGGTGATCAATACTGCAGTGCACACAATTGTCAAATCACTATGTTGTACACATGAAACTAATAGAATATCTTGTTTCAATTATACTTCAGTAAAAAATAAAAATAAAAAATAAATTTAAAAATGAGTAAGGGAAAATCATGTTTATTGTGTCACCACTATTATTTTTTATTTTTATTTTTATTTTTTTATAGGATTTCATTTATTCATTTGGCAGAGAGAGAGAGAGAGTGAGCACAAGCAGGGGGAGCTGCAGGCGGAGGGAGAAGCCGGCTCGCAGGGAGCCTGATGTGGGACTCGATTCCAGGACCCTGGGATCATGACCTGAGCCGAAGGCAGACGCTTAATGACTGAGTCACCCAGGCGCCCCTGTGTCACCACTTTTAACGTAGAATTCTTCACTTTTTATGATACCATTTCCCGCATTAGTTTTAGCAACACTGACAGCAGTAATAAGTGTAAGTGAAGGGATATGCAGCAAAAACAATATAAATAAAACATAAACAACAAAATCCAGGTAAGTTTAGTCTATAGTCCACCATACCTGGAAGGGAAAGGTACTAGAGTTAAGGCCACGAAGTGGTGGAGTAGAGTTTTTACCCTTTTATTACCTGCAAAAGACATGGGTTGAGCACCCTAGGATTTTGCCTGGAAGTGACTCTGGCTTTCGGGCAAGAAGTACAGATTCCTGGGAATTTGGCTGATTGAGATGCTATGTCCCTTTTGTTATGACCTTTTAAATGTAACCTTTATGAAAAGTGTATTAAACAAGACAAAACATGGCTGGAACCTGTATTTTGCCTCAGGAATTCCTGACTTCTCCTGTTCTTTGATACCCATCGCATGTCAATTTCTTTCATTCTCCTTCCATATTTAATTTCTGTTTTTCAGCTACAGAAGGATTCCTGTCCCTTTGGTGAGGTGAAACCTCTGTAATTCACACTCACCACCAAGCCTCCCACTGTATGTTAGAAGAGATAAGATGAATTCAGATAATCAAAGAACCAATTTAGTTAATGATATAATCATCAGAAGTATCCACTGCTTATCTACAATGCTGTGGAATCTGGTGGGACAAAAGCAGTAGCATTATCCTCTCGAAATAATCAAGGAAAAAGCAAAACTTTCAATCTTTCTTTTGAAAGAGTAATTAATTTCCTACCTAGTAAAAGAAACATGGAATTTGGAATTACACAGACATGTATTTAAATTTAAATTTTGCCTTTCACTTGCTGTATGGTTTTGGAAAACTAACTCTTAGAGTTTCAGTTGCTTCATAATAATACCATAATAACAACCAAATTATAGAGTTTATATGAGGATTAAGAAAGATAATAATTTTACCAAAGAATCTTGAACAGTTTGAGCACCAGGTGAGTTGCAAACTATTGTAATTATTATTTTTCTGTGGCACTTGTAAAGCACTTTTCAAAATAATCCTGCAATTACATTATGTGCTCTATATTCCATTTTGTCTAAGCAAATTATCTTGCCTCAATTAATTGATACGGAAGTATATTGGATTTATCCATTTATAGTCCTGAGTATTGATAAAGGTATGATAGAAAATCCCTTAAAGTTATATTGCACTTTATAAAAGAAAAAGCAGTGAAAACTTTCAGGCATCTACATAAACTATTTTGAAAAACTATACAGGTTGTCTAAAATTTTTATTGTGTGTTTTAGTGGGTTCAGTTTGACACTCTTGTTTGCTTCCCATGTAATGGATTAGATTTTGTGTCTAAACTTTATTTTAAAAATAAACGAATGGTCATTTTCTCTTTAATAGTATTAGTAGAACAAAGAGGGAAAATTTACAATAGAAAGAGGGAAAATGTACGTTTAATAATTATGGAACTTACGACATTGGAGTGGTTGAAGAGTTCAAGTTTTAACCACGTTTCTATATTGCCCAATTTACCTGCTCATAGTATTGTTGACCTGATAATCTGGGTAAGATATCAAGTATTTACATATTGTTTTTCATCTACAGCAAACACACCTAAAAGATTACACTTACAAAACTCAAAAGAGGCCAACCTATTAAGAGGAACACATTAGCTATAGCGTAGGAAATGAAGGCTTTCTGTGCCATGCCACCATAACTAATATTAATTAACATTTACTTTTAGTTTTTTGCAAGGAGTTTTTTTTTTTAAGATTTTATTTGAGAGAGAGAGTGAGAGAGAGAGCATGAGCCCAGTGAGGGGCAGAGGGATATGCAGACTCCCCACTGAGCAGGGAGCCCCGTGTGGGACTCGATCCCAAGACCCTGAGATCATGAACTGAGCCAAAGGCAGATGCTTAACCCACTAGGCCACCCAGGAGCCCTGTGCAAGGAGTTTTATGTACATTTTAAAATTTAATTTTCACAATAATCTAATGGAGACAGTTATAATTATTACCTACCTTTTGCAAATATTTCTAGGGATTTGCAGATAGTAATGCCGAAGCTGAGGTTTGAGACCTGAGCTAGCTGACATCATGTCTGGACTTGAACAAGAAGGTAGAGCCATACACCACTTCTTACACCTGTTCAATCCCAGAAAAGTGTGTGGCCTACCTTAAAAGCTGGAAAGCACCTGCATAAACATGTTCTATAATTCTGCAAATGTCCACTACTTATAAAAATTCCCTGTTTGTTTGGACATTTGTTAAAATGTACCTATTTTGCTCTTTCTAAAATTATTTGGCAATTTGAGCAATTCCTCAGAGTAAGGAAGGATATACTAAAATATTTCAGAGGGAATCATTTATGCACTGAGTCTGTCTCAGTGTATCTGTGCACAATTTAGTGGAGAACCATTTTACTTCTTTAACACTTTTATGATCAGAAAAACTATATGTTAGATGTAGTTACAAAGATAAATTACCCCAGGTATAAACTACATACCATAAAAAATAGCAGTCGTCCTGTTTCAATTGATAGGAATAGAGTCTCTTCCCATCTTTTCTTATAGTCTTCTCTCTTCCTTTTTAAAGCTTTGTCACTATAATTCAACTGTGCTGTAACATTCATGATGCCTATAATTCCACTGGGATGTGAGAAGCTCATAATGTGTGAATTGGGACAGTTCTATCATATTGCCTTGGGCACTGTGTACCTTGTAGTCCCAGTTTATAGAAATGACACTAAGTCTGTGAAATATTCTATGTTCTGAATAGTGGATTGAGGAAAGGTCTTAAATTTTACTGCTGTAACATGGTGACAGTAACTTTCTATCTTAATCCAAAATTATCAGGTCATACTAAGTTATAATAGGAGTGATTTATATTTTTTCTTGTTTTTATTTTTTCGGGGGGGAGTGATTTATTTTTGAAATGATTTTTTTGATTCATACTCCATACATTTGAACACTGAACAATGGTTGGAATAATAAGATAAAAATATGGCCCCAGCCTGCAAGAAGCTTATCCATTAGTTTGATAAATTGCATGAAAAAGAAATAAATCTGGTATTATAATAACTGTTTAATGATGGGAGATAGAATAAGTATACGGCATAGATAAAGGAAAATTATGATAGATCTCACTGGAAATTTTGCTTGTGAGTGGTAGGATTTAATTAAGTCTTAGACTAAGGAAAGTAACTGGTAAAAAGGTTGTATGTATTTCAAAAGAAATTTTTTTGCATAATTGAGGCAGAAAATATCTACTAGGTCAAAGTCTTTTTTTTTTTTTTTTTTTTTTTTTCAGCGTAACATAATTCTGCTTCCCTGCTTCAGTTGTGGTCTATATTATCTGGAATACTTGACAAGGAAGACATAACATGTCCTTCTCAGTAGATTGAGCTGAGTAGTCAGTTTATCTTCTCATTATCATTTTCAGCAGTGCAGCTTAGCAGATCCTCAACAACATTAGATCTTTGATTAATTGAACATTTTCATTCTTTCAACACTGTTCTAATAATGATCTTGGAATATAACAGAACAATAAATCCCTCACTTATAGTCAAATGGAGGAATCAAGTAGCCACAATAAATCAAGCCTCACACAGATAATGAAATGTTACCAGATGCAACGTTAGATACTATGTAAATATCTTTTTAAATACGGGGAAATTATTAATTATAACAATTTTGTCTCCCTTGTCCTCTCTATTTATATGCTAAATAATAATAATACAAACTTTTTTTCCACTTTTTGGGCAAATATTTTGAAAATTTTCATGGAATGGGGGGTAAGATTCCCTCAGAGATGCTTTCAAGTAAAAGTACATAATTCCTAAACTACTTTCTAGAGGTAATAATAAGACCAGTGAAACTTAAGTGTTTGGTCTGTTAAATGGGTATTCTTGTGCAGAGAGAAATGAATCAATCTGAACTGTAAAGAGAATTTTTTAGAGGGAATGTCTTCTGAGGCGGAAGTTTGAATAGGAAAGAAAAACAAATCGCTCGGTTGAGAGATGATTGAAAAGAGAAATCTATAGTTGCATATTTAAAATTTTAAATTTAGGGGCACCTGGGTGGTTCAATTGGGTAAGCATTTGACTCTTGACCTCAGGGTCATGAGTTCAAGCCCTGCACTGGGCTCTATGCTGGGCATGGGGGGAAAAAAAAAATATATATATATGGTATATGTACATATATATAAATAAATAAAATAAAATTTTAAATTTAGTATATTTTGCACATAAATCATTCTCCAGTCAATCCTAAAGAACTTCAGCATTTTTGTCTTCATTCTCCTCTGGTATAAATTTGCTTCTGGTGATAAGAATAAAGTTTTATTTGAAAAGCTAGATTGAAATGCAACAGGTTAGCTAAACATACCAATTTAAGCATTAAACATACAACCCACATAACGAAAATGGTTCTTTATATATGTTAAGTAATAGACAATTCAAGAAAAATATTTCCTTCTCTTAAAGTAAGAATTTAATTATTATATTAGAAGACATGCAATTCTCACAGCATCCTTAAAAATAGTTAGGTTTCTTCAGGCTGAATGATAACTATTAATTTACAGACTCTTCTGCTGTACTCCTAAGCTTTCAATTAGGTCATTATATTCCTCTTTGCATAGAGCTTATCTTTAGATACTATTTCCACAAAGCATATTTTATGAAAATGTTAAGAATTAATATATATTTATAATATATGTTGAAAATCAACAATAAAACTTATGTTGAATAAATTGTTCCTTGAATTTGTTCGAAAAGAAGTCATATGTCATACATAAATTCATTTTTTTCTTCTGAATCTATTTCATGTCACACACTAAAAATAACATTATATATATATATATATAGCATATGACAACTCTGGTGATAATTTCAAGTACACTATAAAATTTCTATTAATTCTCCAAATGTCTAAGATATAAGAAATTAATATTAGATATTAAACTGTTAAAATATAAATGGATTTGTCTATTTAACAAATCAATTGCTTAGCACAGTAGCTGATATATTTGATATATTATTTGTAACATATAAATCAGTTTATGGCTTTTATATCCCAACGCATGTCCAATGGCCCTATGGAAAAAAAAAAAAAACATTAAGAACACAACTTTTCGATTTAAATTGCAGCAGTGTTTATAAATACCATAAAGAGTTGAAGTCAGTTAATATCAATACCATAATTCAAAATGAGAAAGATATTTCTGGGGCGCCTGGGTGTCTCAGTCTGTTAAGCATCTGACTCTTGATTCCAGCTCAGGTCATGATCTCAGGGTTTTGAGGCTGAGCCCAGCCTAGGGCTCTGATCTCAGTGCAGAGTCTGCTTGAGATTCTCTTTCCCTTTCCCTCTGCCCTCCCCCTGCTCACACACACGCTAAATAAATAAATAAATAAATAAACAAATAAATATTTTTTAAAAATGAGAAAGATAGTTCTAAATAATTATAAAGGACAAAACTATTTTGACTCAAAAGCTTTAAGAGGCCAACTGTCTTACAAGGAAAATCTCAGAAACACTCTGGTGTTTTGATAGTAAACAAGTACTAACTATGCACTGTTAAAGAAGAATGAAGAATAAAATTTGGAGTAAAGAGAATTAAAGTGCAGTTTAGATAATGTCCAATATACTCTGGAAAGATTTTTGGACCACAGTTAGTGTTGATTTCCATGAAGTTATTTGCAACGTATTAACTCCAGAAAGTTTTAGAATGTGTCATGGGAACGGTTCTTTGCACAGTTATCTGAAACAGCACCGATCTGTAAATGCCAAAGAATGTCTGAGAGTAAACTGTGAAGAACATATTCTATTGACAACTTTACCTTAAGGACACGCATTGCACGTACAGAGATTTCAACTTTAAAGGATATTATTTTTTGCGATGCTTCCCCTGGAGGTCAGGGGTGGATGGAGAGGATGAACGATGCGGCTCTGCTGTTTCTTCTTGGAAATAAAAAGGCACAATGCGATTATGAGCACCTCTCTAACAAGGGAATGAATTTCTTTCACTTAAGATTATTCTTGCCAAAACCTAGCCCCTGTCCATAAGAAAGTTTTTGTAAGGTTTGTTTTATTTGTCTTGGAACAGAATCAAGTAACAATAGACCTTCAATGACCCAAGTAACTCTTAGGCTCCAAGAAATCCAATCCAATCAGTTCTAAGCATTACAGCCTTGAGACCTGATGATTTCATGCTGGCCTCCTCAAGCACATTAGCACAGAATGAGTTAGAAACCAGGGAGAGTAGACTTACTTTTGTTCTTATGAGAATACATATTAGAGTTTATTCAGTTCCTTGATTAGTACATGTCCGTTCTCCCCATGCCTTCTCCCTGCTCACAGGACGAATATACTTGTGCTTCAAATCTCAGCTTAGATCGTTTCTTCTTCCTCTTGCAGTTTTCCCTGGACTCTGAAATTGGGTTACATGTCTACCTTATGTTCCCACAGCACTCTGTAATTACCATACTTCTTACACTTTCCTGTTTCTCTGTCTATAGCTTTCTCCCACCAAACTATGAACTCAAGTTTACTGGTCGATATTCAGCATCAAGCACTCTGCCTGGTATCATAGGAATCAATGCTCATTGAAGTAACATTCACTTGAGGGGATTTACAATGATTTGTGTTCATTTGAGAGATGGAATAATTGAATTACCTGGATTGTTAAAGCTCATGCCATCTTTACTATATTACACTAGCTTATTCAATTCTCTGCCTTACCCACAATAGGTGATGTTCCCAGACCAAGCATGTGACTGATGCTTAGTATCTTCTCTAACAGTTAGTGAATGTATACATCAGGGAATTAACAAATGAATGACTCTTGCTAGACAGCTAAAAAAAATTCATACTTCTCTTCTTTTTGTACTCATTATTTATTTGCAAGCATGTGTAAGGTGCAGAAACTCAGAAGACAGTATTTCCGACTAAGGAAGCATTTAGAAAGAGGTACAATCCTTTTGGGGGAAAAAATAGCTAATGTTTGGATGGGATCCAATTAGTTGCAGGATTGTTTTTTTTTTTTTTTTTTTTTCTTTTTTCTCAGCACTTTTCTTTGGTACTTTATGAAGGCAACTAAAATATTTATTGAAAATTATTTAACTTGCAATATTAAATGAGCACAGATCATATATTTGCTTTTAAAAAATAACCTACAAATATATAGAGAGTCTGTTGTTATTTCTCAGCTTCCCTTTGGTATTTCCTTTCAGTGAATCAATCGGTATGGTACTTTTAAGCAACTTCTGTGTTCTGGGACTCCTGGGTGGCTCAGTCAGTTGAGCAACTGACTCTTGACTTCAGCTCAGGTCATGGTCTCAGGGGCCTGAGATTGAGCCCCAAATCAGCTCTGCGCTGAGTACAAAGCCTGCTTAAGATTCTCTCTTCCTGGGGCACCTGGGTGGCTCAGCTGTTTAAGCATCTGCTTTTGAAGATTTTTATTTATTTATTTGACAGAGAGAGACACAGTGAGAGAGGGAACACAAGCAAGGGGGAGTGGGAGAGGGAGAAGCAGGCTTCCCGCGGAGCAGAGAGCCCGATATGGAACTCAATCCCAGGACCCTGGGACCATGATCTGAGCCGAAGGCAGTTGCTTAACAACTGAGCCACCCAGGCGCCCAAGCATCTGCTTTTGGCTCAGGCTCAGGTCATGATCCTGGGGTCCTGGGAATCAAACCCCCATGTTTGGCTTCCTGCTGAGGGCTTTCTGCTCAGTGGGAAGTCTGTCTCTCTCTCTCTCTCTCCTTCTGCTCCTCCCCACTGCTCATTCTTTCTTTCTCTCAAATAAATAAAATCTTAAAACAAAACAAAAAAAAGATTCTCTCCCTCTCTCTCTGTCACTCCCCCCACCCCCGCACCACTCACAAATGTGCACTCTCTCTCTTAAAAAAAAGAAACTTTTGGGGTGCCTGGTTGGCTCAGTTGGTTGAGTGTCTGCCTTCGGCTCAGGTCATGATCCCAGGGTTGTGGGTTGGAGCCCCACATCAAGCCCCCTGCTTAGTGGGGAGCCTGCTTCTCCCTTTCTCTATGAAGCTCCCCCTGGTTATGTTCTCTCTCTCTCTGTGAAATAAATGAGTAAAACCTTTATAAAAGAAGAAAGAAAGAAAGAAAGAAAGAAAGAAAGAAAGAGAGAGAGAGAGAGAGAGAGAGAGAAAGAAAGAAAGAAAGAAAGAAAGAAAGGAAAGAAAGAAAGAAAGGAAAGAAAGAAAGAAGAAAGAAAGAAGGAAGGAAGGAAGGAAGGAAGGAAGAAAGAAAGAAAGAAAGAAAGAAAGAAGGAAGGAAGGAAGGAAGGAAGGAAGGAAGGAAGGAAGGAAGAAAGAAAGAAAGAAAGAAAGAAAGAAAGAAAGAAAGAAAGAAAGAAAGAAAGAAAAAGAAAGAAAAGCTTCTGTGTTCTTTTGCTTTTTCAGTTTCTGGTTTTTGGGGGACAGTTTGGGGATGACTACTTTTTTCTATAGGTATAAATTACAACCCAGGTTTTAGGTGCTGAAGAGGGTGTGTTTTTGCAAAGCTAAATCCAGTTAGTGTATATGTATAAAGAATAGGGGGTGCCTGGGTGGCTCAGTTGTTAAGCAACTGCCTTCGGCTCAGGTCATGGTCCCAGGGTCCTGGGATCGAGTCCCATATCGGGCTCTCTGCTCCGCGGGAAGCCTGCTTCTCCCTCTCCCACTCCCCCTGCTTGTGTTCCCTCTCTCGCTGTGTCTCTCTCTGTCAAATAAATAAATAAAATCTTAAAAAAAAAAAAAAAGAATAGGCATCAGGCCTATGCACAAAAGAACAAAACTGTGAGAGGATCAAGCGGGAGTATGGTGGACAATCTAAGGCGAGAGTCCAAAAGAAACAAAGCCAAGAATGAGGTCTAAAATTGTAGCTTTGGAGAGTGCTCCCCATGTTTTTTGTTTCATTTATAAATGTCTCCTGTACCTGGAGTTTTACACTGAGTGTTGAGTTTCTTAGGAATTCCATACTTGTAAGTTTTTCAAGAAGAAAACCAGTTTATAGAAGGGATGTGACAATTCCACACCTTTCTCCTCTTGTCTTTTGATCCTTTTGAAGGACTGATATCATACTGGACTAAACTTTATTCTTCCTCTTCAATAATGACCAATTATCTTCTACCAAATTTGTATCATCCCAATTCTCTAGTTCTTTGGAACTAAAGTAAATAGATCTTGCTAAATACAATCCCTCTGTTCCTTCAGAAGAGGAGTCATGAAACCAAGGACATGGTCCAAATCAAGATTGCTACATGTTTTACAAATAGTTTCATTGCAATACAATTATGCTCTTTCCTTTATGCATTATCTATGGCCTCTTTTACCAAAGACACAGTTGAGTGGTTGAAATAGAGACGATATGATGCAAGAGACCTAACATACTTACTATCAGCCCCTTACAGAAAAGTCTCAATCTATAGCCTTTACATCAAGTTGAGCTCAGAATATAAAACATCTCTCTTGAATGTAGCCCCTTTATTTTTCCTTGATATTCCCTTATCTATTCATCTTCAGAGAAGAATAAAGTTAGGATAAGAATTGAACACATTCAATTGATACTAATGCACCTATGCATGACTAATGCACCCATGATTAGTATGTGATTATTGAGAATTCTCCATTTATAGTATTTTCATTATGTGACACCAGACTGTATCTTAAAAATAGTGCAAACTTGGGGCGCCTGGGTGGCTCAGTCGTTAAGCGTCTGCCCTCGGCTCAGGTCATGATCCCAGGGTCCTGGGATCAAGCCCCGCATTGGGCTCCCACAGAGTGGGAGCCTGCTTCTCCCTCTCCCATTACCCCTGCTTATGTTCCCTCTCTTGCTGTGTCTCTCTCTGTCAAATAAATAAATAAAATCTTAAAAAAAAAATAGTGCAAACTTGTAAGAAGGACATGGACTGTATCACCAATAACTTTCTACAAAAAAAATGCCTTTTCATTTCTTTAAGCAATTTATAGTCTGTAATTTTATTTGGTTGCATATGGACCATTAACAGTTGACAGCTGTCAGTGAAGGTCACATAAAATAACTCATTAAAGTCATGTTAAAAAAACTAAAAATTAATAAATAAAAGTTTAAAAAGCAAACAAAGTCATGCTTAAAAAAAGTCTGACCAACTGTTTTGTTTCCTATAGTTAGTTACTGACTAACCATTTTGGCAAAAGTTTTCTTTTTTAGCCTCATGGGTTCACAGAGTGCAAAAATATTCATGTGATTTGGACTTAGTCACACCAGAGATATTTTTAGAATCCAAAGTTAAAATAAGTATAATTTAGATTGATTCGGTAAGTATGTGTTGTATGTGTGTGCACATGCAAAAGGGAGCTATGCACATGATTTTGTCAATTTTGAAGTACAGAATTTTTATTGTAACATTCAGTTGATTTCCATCTAATTCAGTTCACTTATTTAAGAATGACTTATGGATAATTTAATTTAATAATTAATTTTTAATAAGAAAGTTTTAGGTAAGAATGACTACATTGACATTTTTACATGAGATTAGTATTCATTACATGGTGTGTTATGATACTTCTTCCTTAAAAATTAATGATAATACTTAACTTGTATGATGAAGAAAATTGCCTCTAAATATATCTAACTTGCAAGCTCTTTGGTGTGTGCCAGAATATATTCATATACCTTTTTCTTAATCACATGACCTCAACATCAATAGCAGAGTTCAAAGTTTTTGTATTATGCACTCTTTCAAAATAGTTTTTATTTACCATTTTTTTTACTAATACGGTCCCTATATTAGTAAGTTCAGGCTGTCGTAACAAAATACTACAGACTGGATGACTTAAACAACAAAAATTCATTGTCTCACAGTTCTGGAGACTGGAAGCCCAAGATCAAAGTTCTGGCTCATTCAATGTCTGGTGAGAACTCTCTTCCTAGCTTGTATATAAGTGGCTACCTTCTCCCTCTGTGTCCTTAACATGGCCTTTCCTCAGTTAAAAAAGAGAATGAGTACTCTGGTGTCTCTTCTTATAAGGATACTAAATCTTTGGATCAGGGCCCCACCCTTATGACCTCATTCAATCTTAATTATTTCCTGAGAGGCCCCATTTCCAAATACAACCACTTTGGAGAGGAAGTCTTCAACATAGGAATTTTGAGAGAACACAACCATTCATTCTATAATAGTCCTATATGAAAGCCTGTTTCATTTGATTTGTTCTGCAGAATTGGAATCATCTGCTTTCCTTGCTAAAGGAGTTTCTTTTGCTCTTTTATCATAATCTTATTGAGGATTTGCTATTTGGCCTATTTGACATATGCTTTTGTGTCAAGAATCAAAGTTTTGATGGGTTTATAGAAATAGAAAGGGCATCTGAAATATTCATAGGCAAGGATAAGTGTTGCCTGAAGTGTAAGATGAAAGCAGATATCCAACTATAAAACATCATGTCACTTCCTTGGTGTAATATTAAAGTACCTACTGGACAAAGTATCTTGAAGAATTTATTCCCTAAAACATCTTATTACCTAAAAATTACACTAGAAAAACTTACTGCATTCCAAGCTCTTATAGGCCAAAGGACAAAAATAATACTCTGCCATATTGCTGGAATAAAATTTAATATTGTCTCATTCTTTAGTTTAAGAGTCTTAAGTCTTTGTAAAATAAATGGAAATACTTGTGTCATGAAATATGCTCAAAAACTGTGAATGACAACTGAAATTAAATTTATCAAGTGGAAGTTTTAGATCTGTGAGCATTTTTGAGGATAAAACTGCTCACCAGTAGAATATTTAGATAAGAAGACAAAAAACTTTCAAGTGTTCCTCTTGGTCACCAGAAAATAAAATGTTATGTGATTGAGAGGATGAAAGCAGTTTTAGCATTTCTCAAATCACAATTGCATTTGGCTTCCTTGGAAGATATCAAAGATCTTCAGTTAGAAAAGTAATACTATGGTTGAAAAATAGTGTCAATTCCATGACTTACTGAGGAATCTTGTACAAATCATTTAACTCAACCCATATTATCATCTAAAAAATAGGAATGAGAACGTCTGTGTTAAGGTGATATAAATGAAGTCAGATGAACAATACCTAAGGGTATTATAATATGTACCTCTTTACAAATAGCGTTATTCACCTTGTCTCAATCAAAATAAATAACATATAGATTCCAATCTGTCTGCCACAATTCAAGTTTTAGAGTGTTTTTTTCTCTTTTCCTTCAGCTTGTCAATTTGTTCTGAATTTAGGGAATACTATCTCTCTTGAATAATATTGTCTTACTTTAGGTAAGAAAACAAAAAGGAACTAACATTCTAAATTTAAACTCTCAATGACAATAGAGGAAAGACTCATTAGGCATTTTTCAAGTACAAGAATTTCTTCAAAACCACAAATGAAGTCTTCTATTTAATATGGAAACTTCTCACTCCATAAAACATAAATTTTCTCCTAGAAATAATAAAACACTAAGAATAACATGCTTTCCCTTCCTTTTATAAAATCATCACTTTGTAAACTAAGATGTAGATTTATTAAAACGTAATCCAAAGTATTTGAATCCAAACCTGGAATTAAATATAGTTGAAGATAATCCTTTTCAGTTGGTGAAATATGCTTTACCTAATGGATAAATATGTCCATTCAAACTTGTATAATAATTGCAGAATTGGCTCAATTTGGTACCCTAATTTTAGGGATAAAAGGGGAGGAAAAATGTATTCTTATTAAATCATTTCTATGGGGCGCCTGGGTGGCTCAGTCGTTAAGCATCTGCCTTCCGCTCAGGTCATGATCCCATGGTCCTGAGACCGAGCCCCGCATCAGGCTCCCTGTTCAGCAGGAAGCCTGTGTCTTACTCTCCCACTCCCTCTGCTTGTGTTCCCTCTCTCGCTGTGTCTCTCTCTGTCAAATAAATAAATAAAATCTTTAAAAAAAATCATTTCTAGACTAGCATATTATTTTGACTGATTTTCACCTATAAAATTAAAAAAGGAATTATGATATTTACACAAAATCCAAAATGAAAAACATTTCATAGGAAGAAAAATGAAGAAATACTTGACTAAACTCCAAATATTAAAAAAAAAAATGAGTAGAAAAATTTTCATGACACCATCAAACAATAAACTTTATAAGAAATAATGAATGTATTACTGGAAAAACGACCTAATCTTGTGTGCATGGGATCTATAAGGAAACATGAAGGGGACATTTTTCTAAGGGAAACGTGTCCAAAAAACCATATTAAATATTAAAAATATACTCAGAGACACACAGAATTTATATGACAATAAATATGTGAATTAAATCCACACAGTGGAACACTAATTTGTAATTTTTAGATAATTAAATTGTTCAAATAGTAAGCTTACAAAAGACATTTCACATTTAATTTCACTTTTTTGTTAAATTAAAAAATAACTTTAGAAATTAAATTAAAAATTTAACTTTTAGAAAACTTTCCCTGAAAGATAATTGATATATTTGATATAAAAAATATTATACTTTTACTTATTCTTACCTTTCCTTATGTTCTGTGTAGTAATAGGTGATTCTATCAGTACTAAGATAGTCTAATTTACTTTTTAAAGCCATCAGTAAATCATAATGAAAGTAAACATTAAAAATCACACTCTTCATAAAGGGGAAGAAAATGGAAGGATACAATTCAGGTTCATTTTCCCTTGAAGTTTGCTATGTGTTATATATCAAACATACGTATGTAAATGCCCTGGGGAAAATCTGAAAGCAGAAACAAATCATGACATTTATAACCATTTACTAACACTTGGCTAGATTATTTCAGGCTGTTGTAAATTTGTAGAGAGTCACCATCTGTGTCTCCTTAAAATTTATAACAGGGGAGAAAAGAGAATATGTTTCAAGACTTCAAAGTTTACTTCTCTGGGTGTCTGGCTGGCTCAGTTGGAAAAGCATGCAACTCTTGATCTCAAGGTCATGAGTTCGAGCCCCAGGTTGGGTGTAGAGATTAATAAAAAGAAATAAGTAAACTTAAAAAAATATTTTAAAATTTTACTTCTATACATGGGTTTGAATTATCTGTCTTTTGCCCTAAACCCAGAGACTTAGTATGCTTGTGATTTTCCTTACTTCCCAACCAATTACTACTAAAAACCAATATAAACATCTTATAGTACAGAATCTGTTTTCACTTATGGTCTCAATTTGACAATTTAGAAATTATTTACCTCCCTGTTATTTTATTATTCTCTTTAGTATGCATGTGTTCTTATTTCTCCATAAGACTGTATCCTTATAAGAAAGATTTAATTTCAACTAGTTTGTAAAAAGTACCCAGTAGGTTTTAACAAACCATTTGATGTGACTAATATACTTTTTAGTTCTCACTACTTTGAGGAACTTGTTTTATCATAAATGAAATTTTAAGTCACTTCGATTGGAAATGACAGTGATAATAGCTTGAAGACTTTTAATTTTAACTACACTACTTCAATACATAAATTGAAAGTACAGAGACAGAGAAGAAATGAAGATTTTTTATTTTCTTTTAAAAAATTTATCACTCAGATCATTTTTTTAATGTTCTTATTACTTATGAAGTACTTCTGAACTGAAAAATGTCTCCTGTGATATGGGTAAAGTGGTTAGGTACTTGTGTCTGTCCTGAAGAAATGAGCTTTTCAAAGGTCAGTAATTTTAGCTTAGCATTAGAGGATTATCTGTATTTTATCTTTATTTTTGATTTCTGTATAATTGTATTACAGTAATAATTTAAAGATAGTCATATTCTATAGTGCCTATGAACAAGGCACTTTACTTCCAACTTAGTGATCAGTTGCTTAGCAACTACATGGTTGATGAAAACTATCAGATCTGATGTCTCTGTCTGTTCAGAAAATGTCAGAAACTAGATGGAGTGGATTAGATTTTTTGAAATATTTTAGCATTTTACAGACTCTGAAGGATTAGTAAGTAGTTTTATTTCCCAATAGATTTTATTTTTTTATTTTTTACTGAAAACAGTATTTTTTATTTTTTTTAATTTATTTTTTTATTATGTTATGTTAATCACCGTACATTACATCATTAGTTTTTGATGTAGTGTTCCATGATTCATTGTTTGCGTATAACACCCAGTGCTCCGTGCAGTACGTGCCCTCTTTAATACCCATCACCAGGCTAACCCATCCTCCCAACCCCCTCCCCTCTAGAACCCTCAGTTTGTTTCTCAGAGTCCATAGTCTCTCATGGTTCATCTCCCCCTCCGATTTCCTCCCCCTTCATTCTTCCCTTCCTGCTATCTTCTTCTTCTTCTTCTTTTTTTTTTTAAACATATAATGTATTATTTGTTTCAGAGGTACAGGTCTGTGATTCATCATTTTTACACAATTCACAGTGCTCACCACAGCACATATCCTCCCCAATGTCCATCACCCAGCCACCCCATCCCTCCCATCCCCCACCACTCCAGCAACCCTCAGTTTGTCTCCTGGGATTAAGAATTCATGGACTTATTTCGCTCAGCATAATACCCTCCAGTTCCATCCACGTCACTGCAAATGGCAAGATTTCATTCCGTTTGATGGCTGCATAATATTCCATTGTGTGTGTGTGTGTGTGTGTGTATACACACCACATCTTCTTTATCCATTCATCAGTCGATGGACATCTTGGCTCTTTCCATAGTTTGGCTATTGTTGACAATAGCCAATAGATTTTATTTTTGTTCTTCAATCTTTTTTAACTTTCACTATTTGAAAGTTAAATATAACTCTTTACTCTATTGTCAAGAGATATCATTCCTAATATTTTAAGATTTTTTTCCATGTATTCATTCCTGGAGAAATCAATCAATCTTTGTAACCAACCAAACAAATTATTTTAATTGAACACCTGCTATGTTAAAAATATAATGCTAGATGATTTGGTGGAGATTGGCATGATTTCTACCCCCACCAAAGAGGTCTAAAATTTATTTGTAATCACATATCTTTATACTACAATTGACAATAGAAGGCAATGTTTGATAAGTGACCAACAATATAGAAAACCAAGGAGTTAAAGGAAGGAAGGAAAAAGTCATATCCTTAAATATTATTCAGGAAAGGATAATTATGACAAAGCTCTTGGATGCTACAGATGGATGAGAGATTGCAGACTTTTCTAGTTAGAGAAAATACAACTTTCCTGAATGCTTTTTAGATGTATAGCAATAAATAAAAATGACAGCGTTTGTAACAGCATTGATATTTTTCTCCTAAACCATTTTAGTGCAATTAGTATATAATTTCAAACAAAACTGTTATCTTTTGCATGCATTTTATCATTAAGGAAATGACTAAAAATGATGGTTTATCTCATCAAATAACACACGGTTGAGATATCTACAGAAAAAAATGCTAATGTTATAGTTGGAGACATAGATATTTTCTACAAAGACAGAATGTGATAATTTATACTGAGTTAAACTATTGCATTCACTCATGTAACAAATACTTATTAAGTACATACCATCTACAGAAATTGGTACAGGCCATGAAGTGAGAAACAGAGGTACAATAGTGTATATGGCATATTTCATACTCTCAGGTAATTACACATTTTTACCTTTCATCCTTACATCTGGAATATATTGGACATTAACTTTTTGTTAGGTTTCAAAACATAGTTTTTCCATATACTGATCTAATTAACCCAGAACCACTCATTGAAAAGTCATTTTTTTTTCCATTGCACTGTCCCCTTTGTCATAAATCAGGTAACTGGGTGTGTTTCTTTCTAAATTCTCCATTCTGTTCCATTAGTTGGTTTTTCTATCCTTGTATCAATTTCCCACTATATTGCTTATTTTATAATGAGTCTTCATGTATGATAATGTAAGTCCTCCAAATTTGTTCTTCTTGCTCAAGGTTGCCTTGGATATGCTAAATTCTTAGTATTGTCATATGATTTTAGAATTATCCTGATAATTTCCACAATAATTTTTACTGGGATTTTGATTAAGATTACATTAACTCTATAGACTATTTGCAGGAGAACTGATATACTTACAAAATGATATTTTTATTTTTATTTATTTTCTAAGTCTTTATTTAAATTCCAGTTAGATAACATACAGTGTAATATCAGTTTCAGGGGAGAATATAGTGATTCATCACTTACCTACAATACCTGGTGCTCACCACAAGTGTCCTCCTTAATCCCCATCACCTGTTTAACAAATCCCCTCATCCACGTCCCCTCCATCAACACTCAGTTTGCTCTCTGTAGTTAATAGTCTGTTTTATGGTTTGCCTCTCTCTCCCCCTCCAATGTTCATCTATTCCATTTCTTAATTTCAACATATGAATGAAATTGTATGGTATTTTTCTTTCTCTGAATTACTTTGCTTAGCATAATACATTCTAGCTCCATCCATGCCATTGCAAATGGCAAGATTTCATTCTTTTTGATGGCTCAGTAGTATTCCATTATCTATGTATACCACTTCTTTATCCATTCATCAGTCAATGGACATTTGGGCGCTTTCCATAATTTGTCTATTGTTGATAATGCTGCTATAAACATCAGGGTGCATGTGTCCCTTTGAATCAGTATTTTTGTATCCTTTGGGTAAACACTTAATAGTGCAATTGCTAGATCATAGGGTAGTTCTATTTTTAACTTTTTGAGGAACCTCCATACTGTTCTTCAGTTGGCTGCACCAGTTTGCATTCCCACCAACAGTGTAAGAGGCTTCTCCTTTCTCCACATCCTCACCAACATCTGCTGTTTCCTGTGTTGTTAATTTTAGCCATTCTGACAGGTGTGAGGTGGTATCTCATTGTAGTCTTGACTTGTATTTCCCTGATGATGAGTGATGTTGAGCATCTTCTCATGTGTCTGTTGACCATCTGTATATCTTCTTTGGCTAAATGTCTATTCATGTCTTCTGTCCATTTCTTAATTGAATTATTGTTTTGTGGGTGTTGAGTTTGATAAGTTCTTTATAGATTTTGGATATTAACCCTTTATCAAATATGTCTTTTGCAAATACCTTCTCCTATTCCATAGGTTGTCTTTTAGTTTTGCTGATTGTTTCCTTCACTGTGCAGAGGTTTTTATCTTGATGAAGTCCCAATAGTTCATTTTTGCTTTTGTTTCCCTTGTCTCCAGTGATATGTCTAGTAAGAAGTTGTTGCAGCTGAGGACAAAAATGTCCCTGCCTGTGTTCTTCTCTAGGATTTTGATAGTTTCCTTTCTCACATTTAGGTCTTTCATCCATTTTGACTTTGTTTTTTTTATATGGTGTGAGAAAGTGATCCAGTTTCATTCTTTTCCATGTAGCTGACTGGTATTCCCAACACCATTAATTGAAGAGACTGTCTTTTTTCTATTGGATATTCTTTCCTGCTTTGTCAAAGATTAATTGACCATATAATTGTGGGTTTATTTCTGGGGTTTTTATTCCATTCATTGATCTATGTGTCTGTTTTGTGCAGTACCATACTGTCTTGATGACTACAACTTTGTAATATAACTTGAAGTCTGGAATTGTGATGCCTCCAACTTTTCCTTTTTTCTATTTCAAACTTGCTTTAGCTATTTTGTGACTTTTGTGGTTCCATATAAATTTTAGATTTTTTTTTCTAGTTCTGTCCCTTTTTTTTTTAATGTGATAAATTACATTAAACCACTTTTGGCTTACTCATTCTTTTAAAGATTATATTTATTTATTTGAGAGAGAAAGAGCTGAGTGAGAGAGACTATGAGCAGGGGGAGGGTCAGAGGGAGAGAGAGAAGCAGGCTTTCCACTGAGCAGGGAATAAAACTCAGGGCTCCACCCCAGGACCCTGGGATCACGACCTGAGCCGAAGGCAGATACTTAACCGACTGAGCCACCCAGGTGCCCTGATTTATCCATTCTTAATAAAAAACCACTCTTGCCTAAATAAATACAATATATTAGACTTTTACCTTTCATCTCACTCAATGTTTTATGTCTTTTTTCCCTCATTTTTTACTTGTTTTAGAGTGAACAAATATTTTTCAAATTAATTTACCTTGATTATTCTGTTAGTTATGTGTTCTTTTGCTGATTACCTTTGGGATTAAACATGTTTACTTCCCAGATTTGAATCTAATGAAAACTATTGCTCTTGCTAGTTTCCAGACATTGCTTGATATTAAAACTTTTAACTCCACTTATTCCATTCCATTTCGGCATTCTTGCTGTGGTTTTTAATTCTCTCTATAATTTAACTCCATAAAACATACTATCTTTACATTGTCAGTCAACAATTATTTATAAATATTCACATTTTTTCCTTTTCTGGTGTGCTTTATTCTAGTTACATTTACATATTTCCCTCAGTAGCATTTATCTTCTTCCTAAATTACTCCATTTAATATTTCTTTTAGAACAGGTCTGCTGAAAATAAATGGACAGTGTTTGCTTGCATGAAAACTTTTTTTTTCCACCTTCATTTTTGAAGAATATTTTTACTTGACTACTAGTTATCTTTTTTGGGTACTTACAAAGTTTCATTCCATTGTCTTCTTTACAATGTCACCTTCATTGAAGTTTCTCATTTTCCACAGTTTGACTATATTTCCTGGTGTGTTTTTGTTCTGTTTATTGTTTATTTATGTATATGTATGTATGTATGTATGTATGTATTTGTTCTATTAAAGTTTTCTAAGTTTTTTGAATCTGTAGCCCTCTAGTGTGATGATTTTCATTATTCCTGGAAAACTTTTAGCAAAAATCTCTTTGAGTATTTCTACTGCCCCATTTTTTTCTTCTCTCATCCTGGAGATATATATATATATATATATATATGTGTGTGTGTGTATATATATATATATATATATATATATATATATATATATTCATACCCTACTTTTTTCTGTTGCTTTAAAATGTCTCTAAGTATAGAGTTAACTTTACAAAAGTAGAATGGGGAAACTATCATTTTCTCTGGGGAAAACTGAAGACTGGTAACAACCTTGGGGTCAAGATAAGGATGAGATGAGATATGTTAGCTAGTGATTTATAATGTGGTTTTAAAGTTTTAAACTTCCATGGAAGCATTTTATACTAGCTTGTCTATATTGTTCAGGGAGGAATGGGTTGTTGGTTTGCACGTAATGTAAACAGTTATGTAATTTGGTTTTAGCAACAGGACCAGTAGAACATAAAAGACCCCTCAGTAAACTTGTGCCCAGACTTTGCTGTAACTATGATATTTTGCACATGTCTGGATGGTTCTTCATTCAGTGAAGTGTATCCTGTGCAATTTGGAAAGAACCCTTGAAAGCCTTGACCCGGAAGTTTTTGTAACAATCAATCACCATTTGCCAGGTCTTTCTCCTGCTACACTATCAGCTTTACCTTTATGTGAATATACTACATTGAGGATTTTATTAGTCCTTTCAATTATGCAACCTGAAGTAATGTTATAATGGCTGTACTTTGGTTTGCATCTTTTCTATTGACCTGTTCAGAAATTTAGTTCACCAATCCAGCCTTCTGTCCTCTCCAATGTGCTCTTAAAGCTAGCTATTGAATTTTTGGTTTCAGATATTATATATTTTAATTTTGAATGACTTTTTAAATTACTTAACAGATTCCATTTTTCATTTTGTAAATCTCTCCTCTACTTTCTTAAACGTGTCAACAACTGTTATTTTACAATTCTTGTCTTCCAAGATCAATATTGGAATAAGTGGTGAATATGTTCCTGTTTTATGTTTCCTTTCTTTTTTTTTTAAAGATTTTATTTATTTATTTGAGAGAGAGAATGACATAGAGAGAGCATGAGAGGGGGGAGGGTCAGAGGGAGAAGCAGACTCCCTGCTGAGCAGGGAGCCCAATGTGGGACCTGATCCCGGGACTCCAGGATCATGACCTGAGCCGAAGGCAGTTGCTTAACCAACTGAGCCACCCAGGCGCCCCAATGTTTCCTTTCTTTAATTCAATCACGTCGTGCTTCACACATCTAGAAATTTTTATTAGATGCCAGATGTTGTATATATAAATACATACACAGAGTTGAGAGACCCTAGATGATATTTTTCCTCCCAGAGATGGTTCCCTCTTTCTTCCGCTACTCTTGTAGAGTGATCAGCAGACCTGACACAGATCAAGGTGGATCAGAGATTGAGTTCACATAGATGTAGGTTGTGTAGACAAGAGTCTATGTCTCTATTCCTAGAGCACAGCACTCCAGCTCTTTCACTTTCTGCAATTTTTTGTATTTCTTTCTCTCTGCTTTCTTTAAATATAGCCCACTATTTCTAGACTTTTTATTCTATTTTATTGGCCTGTCAGTCTATTTGTTCATCAAAATTACAGTATTTTAATTATAAATACTGGTTTATATTTAAATACTTTAATATCTGATTGGACTAGGTACTCCTCATCACTCTGCATTTTTGGGATTTTCCTAGTTATTCTTTATCATTTATCTTTCATATAAGTTTAGAAACAATTATTTAGTTCCAGAAAAAAAAAAATTTATTCTTATTCTATTCAGTTTATATACCCACTTGAGAAAAAAAATGGCATATATATGTTTTTTTTTTTTTTTAAGATTTCATTTATTTATTTGACGGAGAGAGAGAGACACGGCAAGAGAACGAACACAAACAGGGGCAGCGGGAGAGGGAGAAGCAGGCTTCCCATGGAGCAGGGAGCCTGATGCAGGGCTTGATCCCAGGACTCTGGGATCATGACCTGAGCTGAAGGCAGACACTTAAGGACTGAGCCACCCAGGAGCCCCTATATATGATGTTGATACTTCTTTTTCAAAAACAAAGAATGGTGTACTATTTATTCTATTATCACTTTGGTCCTTTTAGAAGCATTTTAAATTTTTGTCATATAGATTTTCAACATTGCTTGTTCGGTTTATTCTTAACCATTGAACTTAGTGTTACAAATAGATAAAGTTTTCGTTTCAATTATATCTTAACTATTACTATTTCTATATTTGAAGACTATTAAATATTCTAATTCTACATATTGCTAACTTCCTGAGTTTCATTTTGGTTTTGTGTGTGTGTGGTTTGCTTTTGTTTGTCTGTTTGTTTTAGCACTGCTTCTCTTGGGTTTTGCTGATATAGTATATTATCTTGTGATAGGGATAATTTTATGTCTTCTTTCAAATTCCTATGCCTCTCTTTTCTTTTGACTGATACTCTAATAAACCTCTAATAAACCTTATAATAAAATGTTAACTAGTAGGTGAAAAATGATCATTGTTCCTTTTGCCTACCTCAAGTGTTTTACTATGAGAGAAAGTCTCTCAATTTCCAGTTCATTTAAATGATTTTAATGAGTAAAGTATGTTGATTTTGTCAAACAGCTTTTCAGCTTATAAAGAGATAATTATGTTTTTTTCTCCTTAGAAATATCAATTTGATAAATTATATTAATTGATTTATTAATACTGACTCCATTAATATTGATTTACATTTTCAGTTGTTCAAAGATACCACATGGTCGTGATGTATTATTTTATTCAAAAAAATCAATGCTGTTGCACTTTTTTTTGCTAATGTTCTACTTAGAACTTTCAGTCAGTAATCATAAGTGAGACTTTTCTATGTGGGAATCAATCCTTTTTTTTTTTTAAGATTTTATTTATTTGCTTGAGAGAGAGAGAGAGAGAGAGCATTCACGCACGTGAGTGGGGGAGGGGCAGAGGGAGAATGAGAGAGAGAATCCAAAGTATACTCTCCACTGAGTGCAGAGCCTGACTTTGGACTCAATCCCAGGACATGGGCCAAATTCAGACACTTAACTGACTGAACTACCCAGACACCCTTATATGGGAATCAATCTTATATTTAAAAGTGATTTGGAAATTTTCTTTATCTATCTGGAATAATAAAGTAGTGTTAAAATTATCTGGGGTCTTAATGTTTGGTAGATTCTCCCTATGAAAGCATCTGTATGTAAGACTTTCTTTGGAAGGATAAAAAAGAAGCAACAAGCAATTCTTAGATGATTTTATTTTGTTTGTTCTACAGAGATGGGTCTGTTTAAACTTTTTCTGTGATACATTCCTTACTTATTAATTTCATCTACAATATCAAGTTTATTTGAAATTAATTGCACAAATTACTCCCTCAAGATTTTCTTTTATAATTCTCTTTAAGGAATTATTTTCCTTCTTATTTATAATTTTTTTTAAATTTTGTATTTGTGCTATTTTATTCTTCTGTGATTTTTAAATTTGCATATTTTTGTGCTACTTATTCTTTTATTGGAATAGTTAATAGATTTATCTATGTCATTAATTTTTCTAAAAGATCTGAATTTTTGATTTTTAATATTTGCCTTTAGTCCTACTGTTTATTTTTTATCACATTAAATTATATTCTGTACTTATTATTTATTTTAATCTTCTTTTGGTGTGAAGAGTAATTCTGTTCTTCTAGTATTAAGAGTTTAATTGTCTTTTCATTGTCTTTCCTTCATTTTAACTGATGTTAGTATTTAAGGCTTTGGATTTTCCAATATTCACTGCTATAATTTTATTTCATACATTCTGATATTGGTTATGTTTATTATCATTTTCATTAAACATTCTGCAGTTTTGCTTTGAATTTTCTCTTTAACCAAGTATATTTATCATAATGATATTAATTTTAGGGTGGAAGGGCTATTTTATGACTTCTGCTTTTTTAAAATTTTGATTAAAGTATTGTTTGTTTTATTGCTATCTTACCAAGTTTATTAAGCTTTTACATAATACATAATACATTTTAAAAAATGTGCCATGATTACTTAAGAACTTAGTGTATTTTAATTTACCAGGTTGTAAATACAAAATGTATCGAACAATTCTATATTGATATTTTTGTTAAGAAGTAATATTCTTATATCTCTTCTCTTATTTAAGAATTTGGTCCATTTGAATTGTCTCGGACTGAGAACATTGTTTTAAAGTCATCTAGAATTTGTATAACTTCTGTTTCTACTTATTTATCTCTTAATTTCTCATCATTCCTAGTTTACATAGAAGGTTTCTGTGTTACTTTGTGGAAGGATATAAATTCTTTCATCTTTACTATAATCTGTGGGCTTTAGCATTATATAATGATCTTCTTTGGGTCAATGGATTTTTTTTTAGCTTGAATTCTGCTGTGTCTCATATTGAGATTTCATCCTGTGTGAGGTCAAAGATTGAATTGACAAATTACACTCACAGAAATAATAGGTTTTTCCATAACCAGACTGTTCTAATGACTCAAAAGATGCAGGAAGGGCACCTGGGTGGCTCAGTTAGTTAAGCCTCTGACTCTTGATTTCGGCTCAGGTCATGATCTCAGGGTCATGAGATCAAGCCCTGAAGTAAGCTCCCTGCTCAGCAGGGAATCTGCTTGAGATTCTTTCTCTCTTTTTTTTTAATTTTTTATTGTTATGTTAATCACCATACATTACATCATTAGTTTTTGATGTAGTGTTCCATGATTCATTGTTTGTGTATAACACCCAGTGCTCCATGCAGAACGTGCCCTCTTTAATACCCATCACTAGGCTAACCCATCTTCCCACCCCCCTCCCCTCTAGAACCCTCAGTTTGTTTCTCAGAGTCTATCGTCTCTCCCCACCATCTCTCTCTGCCCCTTCCCCCTCTCTAAAATAAATAAATAAATCTTTAAAAAAAAGGATACAGGTAATCAAAAGCCACAGGTTAAACATCATTTTCTTGGAAAAGATTAATAACCCCCCATAAATGTCCCTGTTTTTCCCACAATAGGATATACAATGGTTTCATGATTTATACACATGGAACATTGCACAAAGGTAGTCACTTCTGTTGTGGAGTATCTATAATTTATACACCATCAACACCATCAATTAGACAACTTGATTGACTATTCTTTCTCCTGCCAACCATGACCCATAAATCCATAAGATCCAGTGTTGTTGATTATAAGTAGTCGGTGTACACAGGAATTTCCTGCTACCCTGCTATGACATATAGGTTAAAATTCTTACATTACAAATCAATAAAAAAATCTAATGGGCATTTCAATTGAGAAAGATGATCATTTTTAAACTAAGTAAGTACTAATAAATACTGATATTACTGATATATAAAGAGATTGACTGCAAATGGAATCCTGTTTGAGCTTTTAAAGCTACAGAATACAGATGTAGTTAAAAATGTAAGCACATTATTATACCCCAAAGATAACAACAAAACTGGACTGGAAAATTTGAGCTTTAAAGAAAAAATAAAAATATATATATATATATATATATATATATACAGTTGATTCCAAATGTTTATACCTGAATATAACTGAGAGTAATTCATAAATTTGCATTCATTTCCTTTTAAAATGTGAACTTAAGTTCATTCTGTACCATAATCTTGTGTCCTTTAAGGACAGGGAATACCAACCTTTCCTCAGCACGTACTACACACACACACACAGATTTCAAAATAGAAATGATCCTTTTACATATAACATTAAAAAAATTACTCTCAGAAATTTCATGTTTATCTAAGTTCGTAAAAATAAGAGGCCTAACATTAAGTCACTTTGAAAATCTTGCCTTCTTTTTTTAATGTAAAAGCCATAAATATTTCAATTGAAATCCAATTTCTTTATCTTGTTTTTAAATAACATTTGTATTCAGGAAAACTATATTCTTATTATTATATTTTTTACAGTGAGGAAAGGCAGCTTTTCTTTCCCTGACATATATTAGACCTGTGATTTCCTCAGAATATTAAAAATCCCATATCAATAAAAAGTTTATGGATATAGTATTATTTTTTATTTTAATTGTGTTAAAATATATATAAGATATAATTTATCGTCTTAATCATTTGTAAGTGTTAAGTGCATTCACAGTGTTTTGCTACCATCATTACCATCCATTTACAGAACTCATTTTTACTTTGAAAAACTGAAATTCTATACCTATTTAAAAATATCATCATTTCCCTCCCTATAACCTCTGGAAATAACCATTCTATTTCTCTCCCACTGTGTTGGATCACTCTGAGAACCTCATATAAATGGAATCATAGAATATTTGTCCATTAATGACTAGTTTATCTCATATAGCATCATGTCCTCAAGGTTTATCAATGTTGGAGCATATGTCAGAGTTGCCTTCATTTTTTTGTTGTTTGTTGCAGTTGTTTCAGTGTTCATTACAGCAAGTGCCTTCCTTAATCCCCATCACCTATTTAACCCATCCCCCTGCCCACCTCTCCTCTGGTAACCATTACTTTGTTATTTCTAGTTAGGAGTCTGTTTCTTTGTTTTCCTCTTTTTTTTCTTTTTCCCTCTATGTTTGTTTTATTTCTTAAATTCCACATATGAGTGAAATCATATAGTAGCTCTTTCTCTGACTTACTTTGCTTAGCATAATACTCTCTGGCTCCATCCATGTCATTGCAAATGGCAAGATTTCATTCTTTTTTACAGAATGGCCTTCATTCTTAAAACTGAAAAATATTCCATTGTATGTATATACAAGTTTTGTTTATTTACAAAAGAACCCTTGAGTGGCTTCTGCCTTTTGGCTATTACAAATAATGATACTATGAAGATGGATGCATATATCTCTTTGAATCTCTACTTTCAATTCTTTTATATATGCAGAAATGGAATTGCTGGATTTTATGGTCTTTCTATTTTTAATTTTTTTAGGAAACTCTATACTTTTTCCCATAGAGATTGCATCATTTTACATTCTACCAGTGGTGCATAAGGGTTCGATTTTTCCACATTGTTGCCAACATGTACTTCTTCTTCTTTTTTTTTTTTTTTTTAAGTAGCCATTCTGATGAGTATGAGATGGTATCTCTTTGTGGTTTCAATTCATGTTTTCTTTCGATTAATGATGTTGAACATCTTTTCTTATGCTTTTTGGCCATTTCTATATCTTCCTTGGATAAATGTCTATTCAAGTACTTTGCTCATTTTTTAAAAATAGATTTTTTGTTTTGTTGAGCTGTAGGGATGTTCTATATAATTTAGACATTAACCCCTTATCAGATGTATGATTTGCAAATATTTTCTCCATATTCCATAGTCTTTCACTCTATTGATAGTGTCCTGAGATTCATAGACACTTTCATTTTGTTGTAGTCCAAATTATCTATTTTTTTTTAATTTGTTGCCTATCCTTTTTATGTCAAAACTTAGAAATAATTGGCAAACTGGGTGTCCTACACTTTTACCTTATGTTTTATGTAAGAATTTTATAGTTTTAGTGCTTGCATTTAGGTCTTTGATCCATTTTGAGTTAATTTTTGTGGAATTAGTAAGGGCCCACCTTCATTATTTTGCATGTGGATCTCCAGTTTTCCCAGTACCACATATTGAAAAGACTGTCTTTTACCTATCGAATAATCATGACACCCTTGTCAAAAATCATTTCACCATACATGTATGGGGTATATTTTTGGGGTCTCTATCCCATTTTCTTGGTCTATATGACTGTCTTCATACCAGTACCATTCTGTTTTGATTATGTAGCTTTGTAGTACCCTTTAAAATCAGTAAGTGTGATACCTCCCAACTTAGTTATTTTTCAAGACTGTTTTGTCTAATGACTCCCTTGAGATTTCATATGAATTTTAGGAAATTTTTTTTCTGTTTCTGCAAAAAACATCATTTGGATTTGGATAGGGATTTCATTGAATCTGCAGATCACTTTAGGTAGTATTGATACTTTAACAATATTAAATTTCCCAGTCCATGAACATGAGATTTTTTTTCAGTTTTTGGAATCTTCTGTAATTTCCTTCAGTAGTGTTTTGTTTTTTAATTTAAGTGTAAAAGTCTTTTGTCTCCTTCATTAGGTTTGTTCCTAAGTATTTTATTGTTTTTGTTGTGATTGTAAATGGAATTGTTTTCTTAATTTCCTTTTCAGATTTTTCACTGTTAGTATACAGAAATGCAACTGAATTTTTTTTTTTAAGATTTTATTTATTTATTTGAGACAGAGAATGAGAGACAGAGAGCATGAGAGGGAGGAGGGTCAGAGGGAGAAGCAGACTCCCTGCCGAGCAGGGAGCCCGATGCAGGACTCGATCCCGGGACTCCAGGATCATGACCCGAGCCGAAGGCAGTCGCTTAACCAACTGAGCCACCGAGGCGCCCTTATGTGTTGAATCTGTACTCTGTAATTTTGCAGAATTCATTTACCAGTTCTATCAGTTTTTTTGTAGTTTTTTTTAGAGTTTACATATAAGGTTATATCATCTGTGAAAGATAATTTTAATTCTTTCTTTCCTATTTGAATGTCTTTGATATTATTATTTTATTTTAAAATACCATTATTTAACATAATATGTCATTTAATTGATCATTAAGAGTTATACGCAGTCTGAGACTATAACCAGGGCAACAAAAAGAGATAATATTTTTATCCAGATTTAACATACACTTGGAGAAAATGAGTTATAATGTCAAGCTATTTTGGCAATCAGATTAATCTCATGAACCTACTTCCTGAAATAATTTTTTAATTGGTCTTTTGAACAAGAAACCTCTACATGTTATCAGTTTATATAAAATGATCATAGCTGCCCTTCTGCTCCATACACAAACATTTAAATTGAAATAGCCCTCAATAATCATGATTCAGGTTATAGTCTATCTGGGACAGCTGACCTAGACTACATTACTTCATATTTCTAAAAAAAATTCAAAAGCACAGAGTACAATGCTTTGGAATTAGATATTCTCTTTCTATTCCACTTCAGGGCCAGATCTTCCCTAACTAAAATTGATAAACATTTAAAACCTTAGATAGGGCATTTGCCAAGTAATAACATGGAAATGAACCCATATTACCTACATATGCTTTATCAGGGGATAAAATAGTGGTTTTCTGTTATTCTTAAAATTATATATAATTTCATTATATATTTTTGTGGCTATTTTTACCAAATAACACACTTTAGTATATGATATTTATGCCTTTGAGACATGAGAAGTAGATGCTCAACAGATGGTAAATTTGGACATGCAAAACTTTTTCCCATGAAACCTTTTTAATGTGTGTGAAAGATGATATGTAGAATAGATCTAATTAACTACATAAATTAATTCAGTCTAGTTGTATTTAAATTTTCTGTTAATTTGACTTTCAAGAATTTTTCCTACAGCTACAATAGCATAAGCATGCAAAGGTGTATATGTATTTGTATTTATATATAATGGATTTCTTTGCAGCTTTGTTTATGACACTGAAATTTTGAAACTGCTTAAAATATTAAATGGTTTTCAATCAATAAATTAACATATATCTATAAAATAAAATATTATTTATGTATTCAGAAAATGTGTGTAATATTCTTAGTTTTAAAAACAGTTGAGAAAATACGCATTTTCTAAAAACCGTATGTATTTTTGTTCATCTAAATGTTACCTACATTTATGTTAATATACAGGATATTATACTAAGAAAAAAATCTTAGATACATAATAAGTTTTAATGTGATTATGGCTCAGGAAGAGTTTGGGTGTGGAAATATTCAGAGGAATTTTGTAATTAAAATTATACAAAATTTTAATAACTTCAATGTAGGCTTTTAATATATTTTCTTTCTGCTGCTGCTGATGGCATTTATGAAGACAGTACCTAAATACCTTATACCTATATACAGGTATAAATATAATGTACTCAAAATGAATTTCAGTGAGTTGTTAAAAATATTTACTATTCAATACTCGTGCAAGCTATGAATAAGCTTTACCTAAGAAATATATTCTAAGGCAGCAAGTGTGACATTTTTTAAAGTAAAACATTACAAAAGCAATTGTACCATGAATAAGTTTACATCAGGTCTCCGCTCTACCCTGGATTTAAAAGGATCATTAATTCATTGCAAATTTTAAGCAGGTGGTATGCATCAAGGATAAACATTCTAAAATATATGAGTCCATTGAGGATTCTCATGTAAACATTGTGATCAAGAAGCTAGAAAAGTAAATACAATTATTTGCTTTGAGCTTGCAGCAAGCCAGGTGGTACAGCTAAACCTTCCGCCCTGAAAAACTATGGGTTTTGCTCCCACTTCATATGTGACATGGGAGACTTAGATGACAGCCTCATGGTTTCTGCTTGGGGATCACTCCTGACAATCTTCACATTCTTTCTCCCTCAGGGTCTTAAGGAAAGCTTTAACCCCTGTACTCTCTTTTGAGGAGCATTAGTTAGCTATGATTTTGCTATATTTTAAGGCCCTGGTGTGCTGGGGAGGAGGGTGAGGGTCTCAAAGAGCCCTGATTTGTAGTGTTAGCTGATTTCTGTGTCATAAATTCTCCCACAATGGCTACTAATGTGAAGTCGCTGAATGAACATGGAATTGGGAAGAGATGTGAAACATTGGCTCATACAAGCATTGCAAGCTGGCTCCAGCATACCACCGATTTAAGACACATTTGGTCTCTCTTTACTTCTTTATAGACCTGAAACTATTGTTTTGTTAGATTGTTACAATGACACTTTATTGTGCACACTATACACATACACACACACACATATGAATGTGTCTGTGTATGGGCACGTTTGTATGAGTATGTATATGTATGTGCTTATGTATGTCTGTATGTATAAATATATATTGTTTTCTCATTCTTTCCCTATGCCACAATAGCATAATGGCTGGCTATATTCCATAAAGAGGCTGCTGAAAAAGCTTTAGTCCCTAAGTGAAGATGGCAGGGAGTGGGACCGCAGCTGAGCCACTGTGTACTGTGTTATGAACAAAAAATAAGCCTTTGTTGTTGCAAGCAACTACTATTTGGAAGTAATATTTATCCACACATAACTAATCTCCAGGACTGATATAAATTTATTATCAGACTTCTGTTTAAGCACTTGTTCAGAAGAATCATATATGTAATTATAGAAAAAATATAGAGAAAAATATATATAATATAGGAAATTACACATATATGTAGTTTCCTCCCTTGCTTTCAAAAGCAAAAGTCTGAGGAACATAGTCTTTGCCCTAAATGAGGGCGCTTGAAGCAGTTCAGACCATGCCAGATGGTCATTGTGACCTGGTAAACTATCCTGGGGAAGAACGACAGTCTGACAATGACAGAGATTAGTGTTAAAATTTCCTACTGGAAGAAAAATAATCTTTCCAAAATTGGTTTGTAGAGTGTCTTGCAGGGTGGTTCCTCATATTTTGAACTACACCTTTCTCCTTGTTAAATAACTGAGAATTAGAAGTAAGAGTGATAGCTTACAGTATCTTTTTAAGTAGATAAGAAGTTATTCTCATAAAGGGTTTTACAGCACAATCCCAGCTCAAGTAAAATTTTATTAACAAATCAGATAACCTTGATTTTCTCTCTAAAGCATCTCTGAATGAGGTATGATATAAGATCTTTACTTAAGTTACCATAATCTCTTTTACAACAAGAAGCCTAATGCATAAAATAGACTTAAATGCACTACTGATCTCTCATCAAGACAAGCCTTAAAAGAATTACTCTGCTGTCAGAACTCCCCAACTACTTTGTCTTATAAAAACCTAGGATTGGTCTTCCATTGCCTGCCATTCCTAGTATTAACCTAGCCCTTTGTGACTTTAGAATCACAGCTGGTAAGGAGGGTATTGTAGACCTTGCTAGATTTCAAAAGGAATCATGAAGACTTCCTAAAACACCTCAAAACTCTAGCAGAAAGGTGACTATACATACAGGCACAGTGAACTAGACTCTTCTTCCAGCTTCCTTTACTTAACCCCTCTCTCAAAAGTCTCCAAGTTCCCCATGCTTCTTCACATTTTAGTTTAGCTGATTCCTAGTGAGTAATTTTCTTCTTCAGGGTGAAAATTTTTATTTGATTTGATTTTTTAAATTTTCTTTCAATTTGCTTCTCCTTTCTTCCAGCTTTACTGAGATGTAATTGACATATAGCATTGTGTAAGAGTAAGTAAGGTACACAACATGATAATTTAATATATGTATATATTACAAAATGATTTACTGTCTTGCCTACTTTCAAATAGACAATACAATATATTAACTATGCTTGCCATGCTGTACATTATATTCCCAGGACTTAATTCATCTCATGACTAGAAGTTTACACCCTTTGACCAGGTCTATGCATCCTCGCTCTGCTCTGCAACCACCAATCTATTCTCTGTTTCTATGAGTTTGGTGCTTTAGGTTCCATATATGAGTGAGATCACACAGTATTTGTCTTTGTCTGACTTATTTCAATGAGCATCCAGGGTATTGCAAATGGCAGGATTTTCTTCTTTATGGCTGAATAATATTCCATTACTTATATATGCCGCATTTTTTTTATTCCTTTATCCATTAATGGACACTTTGGATGTTCCCATGTTTTTGGCTATTATAAATAATGCTGCAAGGTACCTCTTCAAGTTAGTGATTTCATTTCCTTTGAATATATACTCAGAAGTAGAATTGCTGGATTTAATAATAGTTGTATTTTTAGTTTTTTGAGGAAACTCCATACTGTTTTCACAGTGGCTGTACCAATTTACATTCCCACCAACAATGCACAAGGATTCCCCTTTCTCTACATTCTTGTGAAGACTTGCCATCTCTTGTCTTTTGGTGATAGTGATCTAATAATGAGTTGATATTTCATTGTGGTTTTGATTTGCATTTCCCTGATGATTAGTGATGTTGAGTGTTTTTCATGTACCTGTTGGCCATTTACATATCCCTTTTGGGGAAAAAAATAGGTCACTTGTTCATTTTACCTGGATTATTTATTTATTTTTTACTATTGAGTTGTATGAATTCCTTATACATTTTGGATATTAATCTTTTATCAGATATCTGATTTTCAATTATTTTCTCCAATTCAGTAAGTTTCATTTTCAATTTGTTGATCATTTCTTTTTCTGTGCAGAAGCTTTTTAGTTTGGTATAGTCGCACTTGGTTTTTGTTTGTTTGTTTGTTTTGTTTTATTTTGCTTTGTTTCGCTTTTTGCTTTGGTTGTTGGAATGTTTTTTTATGAACCTTGTAAATTTAAATTTCTGAATGGTTCCTTCTTTACCCCTACCAAATCTTTAGTTCAATGGTTGTAAAAATGAGGAGGGACAGTAAAACTCACGTAGGGATCTTTACTTAATTACAAGAATCTTTAAAAACTTCCCAAATCTGAAATGTCGTCACTATACCTTGAGCTTACTAGGTGTAGGTAAGGTATTAGATGAAATTTTAAAAGCCCTCCCAAATAATGTTACATGCCCATTATTAAGCCCCTCTATTCTCTACTCCCTGTAACCTTTGGGAATCACTATTGTTCTAGATTGGTAGTTCCCAAACTTAGTTGCATCAAAATCACATGAAGAGGGTTTTTTTTTCTGTTTTATTTGTTGTTTGTTTGTTTTTAATGTTTAGGCTCATCCTGATCTACTGAATTTGAGTCTCTGAAGTTGGGGTTGGAAATCTGGAATTTTAAAGGTTTAAAAGTAATTCTTTTTTTTAAGATTTTATTTATTTATTGAGAGAGAGTGAGTGAGAGAGAGAAAGAGAGAGAATGTGCGCACAAGTGAAGGGGAGCGGCAGAGAGAGAGGGAGAAGCAGCCTCCCTGCTGAGCAGGAAACCAGATGCGGGGCTCGATCCCAAGACCCTGGGATCATGACCTGATCCAAAGGCAAACACTTAACCAACTGAGCCACCTAGATGCCCCATAAAACTTATAAGTAATAAGTAATTCTTTTTTTTTTTTTTTTTTAAGATTTCATTTATTTGACAAAGAGCTGGAGAGCGAGCACAAGCAGGCAGAGAGGCAGGCAGAGGGAGAAGGAGAAGCAGACTCCCCGCGGAGCGGGGAACACCACATGGGGCTCAACCTCAGGACCCTGGGATCATGACGTGAGCTGAAGGCAGATGCTCAACCGACTGAGCCACCCAGGTACCCCACAAGTAATTCTGACACAGATTCACTACTTTAGATCATTTCTCTGCTCCCAGAAAGACAACTGCTGCTGGATATAATCTCATATTCTGCCTTCTTCGACTAAAGTCTTGTGAGATCTGCAATTCAATACTGTGGTAGGAATCATTTCTAATAGGTCTGCCAGATACCTCTAGTAGCTAGATTATTTTCCCTAACAAATCCTGAGTCATGATATACTAGGCTATCAATGAACTACCTATACCTCTAAATATATGAATATAATGTCTACTACTTTATATGAATATATTAATGCATCAAGGGGCACCTGGGTGGCTCAGTCCGCTAAGTAGCAAACTCTTGATTTCGGTTCAGGTCATGATCTCAGGGTGGTGAGATCAAGTCCCACTTCAGGCTCTGTGTTCAGCAAGGAGTCTGCTTGAGATTTTCTTCCTCTCCCCGGGTCCCTCCCCCTGCTTGTGTGCTCTCTCTCTCTAAAATAAATAAATAAATCTTAATGTGTCAAAATAAACAATTCCTAATCAGTTCTGAATGCTGGACATCACAATCTTGGAGAGATTTTAGAGTATCCAAAGCAAATTTATTAACATTACGACCTAAATTTTAAAACAGTTCTTTATATAATTTTCCAATAAAATTCATCTTGCCCAGTATTCTGCATACATGTCTTTATCCATCAGTCTCCAATGAGCTCATAAAGATTGTTGTGCCTCATATGTGGCCATATTCAATAACTCATCATCTAGCACTAATAAACACCTGGTCCTCTATACAATTTTTAAAAAAGTTTTTTGATTCAATGATATTATTCTTCAGGTGACCCTTCATTCAGTTTCATTCTCTCTTTCACTATTTTTCAGGTTCATGCTTAGCTGACTCCTTTTGAAATATTTCTTCTCTCCTTTGGCATGGATTCAGGGATCTCCACTTTCTGAAAATCAAGGAACTAGAGCTACATTAGGTTCCCAACTTGTACATAGTGAAGCCAACTGACTCCACTGAAGTTAATGTCTCTCTTTTGGTTAATCATGTAATAAAAAGTCCTAAAGACAGATGTATCTTCTCTAACCTACATCAAAGTCATTATTACACATATTGAAGATTGCTTATTTATGCTAGGTATGTGAGAGGAGTAGGGGAAGAAAATTAAAATATTCTAATTTCATGCTATCCTTATCAGGTACAAAACTGCATTTTTCTTTAAAAAAATCACGGAGTAAATTTTATCTTTAAAAAAAAAAATATAGAATCTTTTTCATTCAACTACAAGTAATGTAACAGCATCCCAGGACATTCCTCCCTATGCTTTCTATTATATAAATGAGGTGCATATGTTATTACCTCATAAAGTGGGGAGGGAAGGGTATTTAAGTTATGAAATATCTTAAGACAGTAGTATAACTTATGTGATACTATCCTGGGAAATATGCTTCATAAATACATAGACACTGTTTATTTACTATAATGAATCTTTATCCAGAAACATATTGTTAAGAACTTTTTATAGGCAAAGACAATCTTCCTATAAAACTACTAGTAGTCTACTTATGTGGAGTTTCAGTTATTTTGTTAACAAATAAATTAAACTGCATTGCCAAGCTTCTTTTTCTTTTACTTTGAACATCACTTCTTTGCTGTACCCACTCAGCAACAACAACAAAAACTTGAAAGTGCCACAGATTATATGTTTTAACTCCTTCCTTTCTGTATGAATTTCCTGTTGTTGCTGTAACAAAATTACTACAAACTTCGTGACTTAAACGAACATAAAGTTATTGTGTTAATGTTCTGTAATTAGAAGTCTGACATGAATTTCACAGGGAGAATATCAAGGTTTTATAAGGGCTGGTAAACTTAAAGACATACAATAAACCATCCAAAATAAGATACAAAGAGAAAACAAAATCTGAAGAAAAAAATAAAAAGTGGTGTGTGAGATGAAATCAAGCAGTCTACCTTAGATGTAACTGGAATCCCAGAAGGTAAGAAGAAAAGGGAGAGGGAGAGTGTGCTGACAAATATTTGAACAGCTAATGGCTGAAAATTTTCCAAATTTAGTATTAGAAATTCACAGGTATATGAAAGTGAGTGAACTCCAAGCAAAGAAACATAAAAATACACAAAGTCACTACATAATCAAGTTGCTGAAAATCATTGATAACAATAGAAATCTTAAACATAGCCAGAAAAAAAGTGTATAGAAAAGAAAAAAAATAACAGTAAAATTCTCATCAGAAAATATAAATGCCAGAAATAATAGAATAAGGGAAAAACAAAAAACAAAAAATTACCAACCTAGAATTATATACCCAGAAAAAATTAAGCCAAATTCAAAACTTTTTTCAGAACAATAAAAACTAACTTTATTAATTGACAGAAATTCAGTGCCAGAATGCCATATTAATATTTGACAAAATAGACTTCAATGCAATAACCTATTATTATGGAGAGTGGGTATATGATGATTAAATATTAAAAAAAAAAACAGGAATATAAGCAATGATAAACTTTTATAATAAAACTTAGCTTTTGTCACAGTGGAATGGTAGGAGAGTCAGATTGAAATGGGTATAAAAGAATGGAAGGACAGAAGTTAGGGACAGAAAGTGTAAACACTTTTCAAGAAGCTTGAAGATGAAAAGAATTTTTTTAAAGGTAGTATTTATAGTATGATTATAAGTAATGGCAAAAATACAGTGAGAGGAAAATTAATTGTGAAGGAATTAAATGGAGCAGGTGCTGAGACAGAATCATGTAGGAGAGAAGAGATATAAATAAAAGAGTTGCTTCTGGATGATCCATACATTTCATCTTTTTTGTTTGTTTCAAGTTTTTATTTAAATTCTAGTTAGTTACCATATAATGTAATATTGGTTTCAGGAGTAAAATTTAGTGATTCAACATTTACATATAATACCGAGTGCTCATCACAAGTGCCCTCCTTAATACCAACCACCTAGTTAGCCCAGCTCCAAACCCACTTCCACTCCAACAACCTTATCTATAGTTAAGAGTCTTTTGTGGTTTGCCTCTCTCTCTCTCTCTTTTTTTTTTTTCTTTCCCCTATGTTCATCTGTTTTGCTTCGTAAATTCAGCATGAGTGAAATCATATGGTATTTGTCTTTCTCTGGCTGAATTATTTCACTTAGGATAAACCACTCTAGCTCCATCCATGTCACAGCAAATGGCAAGATTTCATTCTTTTTTGACAGCTGAGTAATATACCATTGTGTGCTCTGTGTGTGTGTGTATGTGTGTGTACCACTTCTTTATCAGTTCATCAGTTGATGGACACTTGGGCTCTTTCCATAATTTGGTTATTGTTGATAATGCTGCTATAAACATCGGGGTGCATGTGCCCCTTCAAATCAATATTTTTGTATCTTTTGAGTAAATGCCTAGTAGTGCAATTGCTGGATCGTAGGGTAGTTCTATTTTAACTTTTTGAGGAACCTCCATACTGTTTTCCAGAGTGGCTGCACCAGTTTGCATTCCCTCTAACCCATACATTTCATCTTAATAAAAGGAAAGGTGGTTGAATTTATCGGACAGATTGTTATCATGTGGATAAATGTGGTGGTGAGAATCTGTGGTGGTTCTCTTCCTACAGCTTGTATCTTATAGTAAAGAGGAAGACAAATTCATTAGCTGACAGTGAAGATGGGGAGAAAAATCGGAAATTTAAGGACAGAGGAGATGATGTGAAATAATTGTTTAGAGACGGAAGTATAGCATGATTGCCAGACAACATTAATGCTCAGTTTATATTCACAGTCATAATTTAAAGTGAGGCTAATCAGTATCATCTTGTGTTTATGTCAAATCACAGTCATCTGGGCAGATGAAGAGTTGCAGTGGATGAATTTAATCAAGATTGCAGGTACTCCATGGTCACATCCATACTATATAGAACAAAGATACTCAGTGTCATTCCTCTTTCTGACTCAATTTTCTAGCTCACTTATTTGAGCCTGGAGTAAATGAAAATATATTTGAGACTAGCAAGTGCCTTCAGTATGGTAAAAGAAATAACTTGGAAGCAATAGAAAAGTATTTCTTTGTGAGCTAAGCCTCATACTTTCTGTCACTTATTCAAGATCCACTGGGCTGAAAGTAACAGAAACTGATTACTATGGAAAATTGAGAAAATAATATAGTATCCCAAAAGCAGTATACAGCTCTTAGTTATATATATATTTTCTGACAAAGTGAAAGTGTTTAAAACAAATAGAAATTTCCCCTCAAGAGTTTATTGTGCTGCAGTGTAGTTTTATTAGGCAGATGGTGAGCAATAAATACAGCCATAGAATATGTTCTACAAAGTCAAAATACACTGCACTGCTTTGTCAATTTTCTTCCTATGGTCAAATAATTCATCATTGTTTATTCAAGTGATGAGAAATTGCATCAAAAAGTTATAGAAATACGGACTCTGAGAAACAAACTGAGAGTTCTAGAGGGGAGGGGGGTGGGGGGATGGGTTAGCCTGGTGATGGGTATTGAGGAGGGCACGTTCTGCATGGAGCACTGGGTGTTATGCACAAACAAGGAATCATGGAACACTACATCAAAAACTAATGATGTAATGTATGGCGATTAACATAACATAATAAAATAAAAGAAAAGAAAAAGAAATCTAAAACAACATAAAAAAAGTTATAGAAATAGATAACACAAACCTGTAACGTTCTTATTTTCTCTCCCTATCTCGTCTTACTAATTATTCAATTATTATTAAATTCCTTTTTTTCCTATTATGCTCATAATAAAAAAAAAAAAACCCTCTGCTCTAAAACTTGTATTATGATCCTCTTCTAAATTTTTTAAATTTGAGCCCACCTCTGATGCTTGCAATTTAGCAGCATTGTATCCCTTCCAAAGACATACAAACAGTGGGTAGTTGCAACTCCTTTCTGCACAGGAGATATTGTTGCCATGGCAACAGTGGACAGCAGAGAACAACAGTACACCAGTACATTCCCTGCACCTTAATAAGTGGTTCTCTTTTATCTATTGCTGTCTTCACAGGCTATACAGAATTTAAAATCAGCAGGATGCTAAAATCTGCAATACCCATATGAGAGCATAAGAAAACGTCATTCTATTTTCCCTCAGCTCTTTATATATCCTCCACAATAAGTGATTTCAGTATGCAGATGACTCATCACTCTACAATATCATGATTTGCTAAAATAGAAGAGTGGTAAACAGAAAGCAATATAAACTGAGCAAATGCCTCCCTATTTTATGTTTAGCTTTTGCCGAGTACATGTGTGTTGGCATAGATCTCTTTCCCTGAAAATCATATGGATGGAGCCAAGGATCTGACCTCATCAGTTATTTCTTTTTTCCTTTTAGGCTCACTTTTTTTGTCCCCACCTGCATAACATAGGACTTCCAGCCCCCTCAGAGTCTCACTGTTATTCCTGGAGGTATCCATGAAGGAGTGTCACATGTACAAAACCACTTTTTTTCCCTTTCCACTACAACGGTATCAACAACAGTGACCCACACTCCAATACACTCAAAGTCTAATGCAGCCTGATTCTTAGACATGTTCTGTATGGCCTCATTTACTTGTTTCACCAGTGCACAAGTCCCTCCGAGGTTCCCCTGTCTCTGTTCTGCCTTATACCTTTGCCCTTATTCCTGTACATTTTCTCAGTAGTGAGCTACCTGTGGTTTTCAAATGTATCTTGCTGATCCCTCTCCGGAGAATGGTGTTCTTACGTTTGTATGCTTGGGATATTCTTTTGTCTGCTTTAAGAGATCACCCACCATCTCATCCAGGAGTCCTTCCCTGACCCACTGACCCCCTGACCTGTGAGGGGACACTCCCCTTTTAGACTCATTTTTTTTTTTAAAGATTTTATTTATTTGAGACAGAGAGAATGAGAGAGAGAGCGAGCACATGAGAGGGGGGAGGGTCAGAGGCAGAAGCAGACTCCCTGCCAAGCAGGGAGCCCGATGCGGGACTCGATCCAGGGACTCCAGGATCATGACCTGAGCCGAGGGCAGTCGCTTAACCAACTGAGCCACCCAGGTGCCCTAGACTCATTTTTAATGCGATTTCTACCTCTGTCAAAAATGGAACCACATTCCCTAAGGCAGGTGCTCAGTATCATTGTGCTTGATTACCTGATTGCCCTGGCTAGACCTCTACTCCAGGACAATTTTGAACAGAAATGATGAGAATGGACATCCACTTTTTGTTGCTAATCTTAGGGAAAAGCATCTAGTCTTTTCACCAAGTATGATGCTGTCTGTGGGTTTTCATAAATGCCCTTCATTGTGTTGATGAATTTCCTTTCTATTCCTAGTTTGCTCAGTGTTTTTTGTTTGTTTGGTTTTTGTTCAGTATTTTTATCACAAAAAGCTCTTGTTCGTCAAATCATCTACATCTATTCAGATTATCATGTGATTTTTTTTTTTTTTAGTGTACTGACATGATGTATTACATTGGTGGTGATTTAAAGATGTTAAACCAATGTCACATCCCTGGGATAAACCCCCATGTAGTCATACTGTATAATTCTATTTACATATCTATGTATATTTCTCAGTATATTATTGAGAATTTTTGTACCCTTATTAGTAAGAGCTATTGATCTGCAGTTTATTTCCTTGTGATATCTTAATCTGCTTTTGGTTTTAGGGAAATACTCCAATTCCATGCTTTGTTGCTAATGCGGTCAGTTCCTTTTGGAAGAGATTAGGAGCTATATGTTTTATGACCTGTGTCTTCCTCCAGATAAATCTTTGATTTAGGGCTCTGAATCTAGATCTGGGGACAACAGCAAGCCTCTCTCTGAGTGATATATTCACTTAAAAAACTGAGCACTTGGTGGGGGAGAGGCATTAGCCTGTGTTCTTCTTGGCATGGATCCACTCACTTGTAAACTTAAAAAAGTGGATTGGGTCCTCAGTATTCTCAGCATGCCATGCCCAATGTAGAGTCTCCAGTCTGTGAATGGGAATGAGGCAGAAAAAGAGAGCATTCACCTATCTCCAGGATATCTGGGGATTAGCCTCAGCAATAGGTACCTGGGGGCAGGATGAGAAATCTGGGAGTCCCAGTCCTCCTGAATAAAGCACTCTGGCTGGGAACTGGGGGTGGGGGTGTGTGTGGAGAATCTCCTGTTCATGGCTGTAGCAATCTAGAGTGGAGTCTCCATCTCACCGAACCGTGTGCATTGAGGGAGGGAGTAGACCTCATTCAAATATCACAGATTCTTGCTTTTCTTACTGAATTTTTGTAGATATTTGGGGTAGATTTTTTATTCGCTATTTGACCTTCAGATTATTTCCAAAGGCTTTAAATGCTTTTTTGTTTGGGGTTTTTTGTTTGTTTGTTTTTATTTTGTTTTAATAATTTTTACCAGTTTCACTGGGGAATGGCTCACCAGAACTCCTCACATTGTCATTCTGGAAGTCCATTCGAAATTAGCAACAGAAGTTTAAACAAAACTATTCTAAATGGAATATAGTAATATCCCATTCTAAAAGAATTCTCAGTCAAAGAGATTTCACAACTGCAAATATAGGCTTTTTACAAAGAAATAAGAAAGGAATATAAATAATAAGAAGTGGCAAAATGGCATAGGGCAGTGAAGTAAGGTTTTCTATGATTAAATTCCTGTTTTGAAACTTACTTGTTCTGTAAAATTTGGTAAGTTAATTTAGCTCCCGAAACCTTAGTTTGTTAATTATAAACTATAATAATAATAATCCCTTGGTGATAGAAGTTTTATCTGGATTCATTGAGATAATAAAAGTTAAGCACTTAGTATGGTGTATGGCATAAATAAATGTTTTATAAATATTATTTATGAATACTTTTTACTAGAATACAACCAAAGTTTTAGTTAAAGATAAATTTATAGAATTAAATATTAAGTAAATTATTACATTAAGAAAAAACACCAAACTGGTTCAACTCCAGAAGGATGAACACATCAGAAAAGCAAAATAATGAATGAAAACTTAATCTGAAATTAATCACCAGAATTTTTAAGTGTAGATAAATCTTCAAGGTGTGACAAATCTAATTAAAAAGATTGAGAATGAATACTCAAAATTATGAATGAAACAATGAAATCATTGACCATTGAATATATAAGGAACATTTCTGCTGAGGCATAATGCAAAACAGCTATTAGGAGTAGAAGTAAAAAATCGTTCATAGTTAGTAGCCAACAAGTCTTAACCCCTTACATCTGGGTATAGTGTATTGAGGCCTTTCATAACTTTATACCTAACTTGAGGAAAATGACCTGGAAAGGATTTTTAGAGAGTTATGTGCATTCTCTTGCTGGATGTTGCCTCTTCATCAAGAGAAAATTGTTTCATGAAGACAAAGACCACTGTCTGCTTTAGTCTGACAGATTGAGCAGAGGCTTGGCTGACTACTGCCTGGAAGATCCAAAGACAAAAATGAGAGACTAGCTGCCTGCTCTGCTGGTAAAGTCAATGAGATTGGCTAGATTGAGAGTAGCATATATTTCCTGAGTTTGCCAGGGCAAAGAATGAGTGTTGCTTGCCTGTGGACCAGATATGGAGCTATGCATCAAAGAGAACCAGTGTGTTGGAAAAGGCTGTCTGAATGGGACAAATATACATGATCAAAAAGGAGATGGAATTCTTGGACATCACCCGTGGCCTGAGAAGAAAGCAAGTAACTAGAAGAAAGAAATAAACTTACTCATGTCAAGGAAGCTGCAGTTGAGAGATCCCAGCAGTTGGGGAGAGATTTCCTCAAAAAACTCCTGAAGATATCCAGGAGAAAAAGTCTGGCTGCAAGCTTATCAGTTTCAAGGAATCTCAAGGTTAAAAACTGTAAGCTTGCTAGTCAAAAAAGCAAATTTCCACTCACTTCATCTATTTTCCTTCCAAGCCTCAGTCCTGGCAGGGTCAGAAACTAAGGTTAAATGGATCAGAACCAGATAGAGATCTGAATAAAGTTGACTCCTGGATTGTAAAATATTTACTAACTATGCATAGTAGTTCTGAACAGGAAATAGGATGTAGAGAAGCTTAAAAATTGTGAGACTATTACAAGCAACTTTATGCCCTCATAATTGTCATTCATTTTAGATAATCAGGTTATTTGTTTAAGAAAATAGTCACTCATAAATATTTTGATTTAACTGTTAAATAAGCAAATAAACTTTAGTGAGGTAGTTCCATATCAAAGAAATATATCAATTAATTTAAAATGTAGCCAATAATTATAACTATTTTAAAAATAATTAAACCACTATTTAAAAATAGTTTTAAAAATTTAAAAATGACCAAAAAAAAAAAAAAAAAAGCTTTAAACAAAACAAAACAAAACAAAAATCCTAAGCAGAACATATAGGAATAAAACCACAGAATTCATTTTCAGATGAAAGAGAAAAGCTGAATAGAATGAAGATTTAAAGAGCATGTTCTTGATGGAAAAAGAAAATAATATAATGTGTTTTTTTTTTCATTCTCCATGTATAATTACCCCTAGAAGGGTAATTATAATCAACATCCTAAAGGGATTATTCTACCTGACAAATTATTCCACTTAATTTGGAATTTAAAAAGTGCATAGAAAAAGTCAATAAAATATTTTAAATTTGTCTAATGGGATAACTTAAAGTAAAAATTAAAAATCATTTTATAAATGTATAATAAGCAAAAGAGGATTCTTTTAATGTGAATAAACATATAATGTGACAGAATAGAAAATCCAGAGATACAGAAAGTCATATATATTTAGTATATAATGAAAAGATAATATTGCCAGTGGAATTATTTGGCAAATTCTTCTAGGGTAACTTGTTAAATGGTGTATTCAGAAAAATAATATAGATAAGATAAAAACTAAAAACAGAAACTAATATCATATAAAATGATAAACTAAATTCCAAAAAGAATGTAAAAATGAGACAGAAAGTAAAGACAGGTATACATTTTTTTGATTTTAGGGTATGGAAGCACATTTTTGCCATAAAAACTATGAAAGAAACAATGAAGGAAAAATTCACAAAATTGACCATGGTCAATTTTTTTAAATTCTTCAATTTAAAAATGCTGCATGATAAAGCAAGCTACCATGAATAATATCAAGACAAGTAAAGTTAAGAAAAAAATGTACATTTTTGTAGCATATATAATAAACAACAGATTTATAACATTAATATTCAAAGAAATCTAATAAAACTAAAAGAAAACAAAAATGACCTAAAGTTAAGGACATGTGTTGTTCAGAATACAATGTACAACATGAAAGGATGTTCAGCCTCATCAGTCATAAAAATACTTCATTGGTATTGGAGCAAGCAAGCTAGTTGTTACAATAGACAAACAAATCTCAGGAGTTTAACAGAATGAAAAGTATATATTTTATCTCACTAAATAGTCTATATTGTTTATTAGTTTCCCATGACAAAGTAACAGACTGGGTAGCTGAAATATCAAAAGTGTATATTCTTATAATTCTGGAGGCTAAAAGCCCACAATCAAGATGTTGGCATGGTTGGTTTCTTCTGAGGTCTCTCTCCTTGGCTTGTAGATGGTCTTCTTCTCCCTGTGTCTTCACATGTTCTACTCTCTGTATGTGCCCATGCCTTAATCTTCTCTTCTTATAAAAACACCAATAATGTTGGATTAGAGCCTACCTTAACAACCTAATTTTAACTTAATGACTTCCCTAAAGGCCAAATCTCCAAATACAGTATATTAGGGGTTAGGGATTCAACATATGAATTTGGGAAGGACACACTTCAGCCTCTAACATGTGGGTTGGAAGTTCTTTCTCCATCTTGTAGCTAAACCACCTGGACTATATGGCCTTCAAGTATAACATGGAGGCACTTAACATGGCCTCTGCCTCATGCTGTTAGGTGGTATTCATTTCAGGAAATCAACTTAAAGAAATAATCAGAGACCAATCCCTTGCAAATAAACACAGGAGTATTTAGTATAAAATCATAGCATTTAAACTTTGTAAATGGCTTATTTAAGGGGAAGGAGTAGTTAATTATATCAAATTTGATCACTATGCAACAATCTGAATTCCTATTCTAAAAGAATATATTATAAGAAGTGGAAATGTTCATGCTATAATAAACAAGAAATAAAAACAGGACAATTTTATGATGTATTAGATGGCGATATGATTTTTTAAGGAATTATCTGAATCATACAGATAAGAATAGAAAATAGATATTACCATTTTAACAATGGTTGACTATGAGTAGTGAATATTTCAAGGGGCTTTACATTATTCTTTATAAACTTCTATTCTTAACAGTTTTTCCTTGCTGAGATCTTAATAGCTGGAAATGAGAAAAATCTATTCTAAAACTAGGAGCGTCTTTAAAACAACATTATTAAGGTGTAACTTGCTTATGATAAAATTCATCCTTTTCAAGTGTACAAATAATAATTGTTTAGTAAATTTGCCAAATTGTGCCATCATCACCCAATTCAGATTTAGAGCATTCTCATTACCTAATAAGAGCCTTCAGACCCATTCACAATCAATCCTCATACCCATTTCTAGTCCAAGGCAATCCCTGATGCATTTTCTGTCTCTTCCAGATATTTCATATAATTAGAATCATACAATATGTAGATTTATGTGTCTGAGTTCCTCAATTTAGCATAATCTGTTCACCTGTGATGACAAACTCATCAGTTTGATTGGGAGAAGGGAAAATTGGGGGTTTGCAAAAAGGCAAAGCAAAACTTCTGCTCTGAAGAGCTTAATAGGGCCACATTAACAAATACAATGTTGTTCCTATTGTTACAGAGTATGTTTCTGAAGATTATGTTTCATTTTAGAGAAAGTATTTGTTTGGTGTTTTTTGTTTTGTTCCCATGGAAAGAATTGATATGATTAAAGATAATAAGTTATAACATGAATATCTGTCCCTAGATTGTCTCAAATTATGTCTTCCAATTCCCTTACACTATCTATATTCAGATAATTTAAGAATTACATGTATGGTGAGAAGTTTAGCATTTTACTCAATACCCACAGCTCATCTGGGGAAAGCAGGCTTAATTTTCTTGTTATCTTTGGATTTATACATTTCTCTCTTTGGACATTACCCCAAAGTCCTTACTCTTCAAGTTAAAATGGGCTGTTAAAGGTGAAGTAGTTTTAATTTGGGAGATGGGGTTGGGGGCAGTGGGTTACACCTCTATGAATCATAGCCAAAAGCTAAATGTTGGGGTTAAAACATCCAAATTTTTAAAATTCATTAGTCATTACTTCCTCCAGGGAATCTTCTTTTGGGGATCATGACTTCAACCATGTTAACGGAGCCATTTTATTTCAATGAACTCCTTTCATCTCTACTTCTCTTAAGATTTTATTTTCTTATGCTAAGAAAAACATGATACATACTAAGTGCTGAATATATACTAGCATTTGTTGTGGGTTTTTGGTGTTGTTACTGCTTGCTGTCATGACTTGTTAAACATTATATGTTACTAAGCAAAGAGAATTTTTAAGTCTTATAATTCTGATATCAACATCCTAAATTACTTCTTTCCCTCTCTCTGTCTCTCTCTTTCTCTTAATCTCCCTCACATGCATGCACAAGCCTGATAGTAACTTAGACCAACTAATATATATATATATTAAATCTCTATTCAGAATTTTTATAATAAAAATGAATTATTTTTAGAATCAGAAAACTGTTCACCTAATTGTGCCAAATGAAAATACTATAGAATAAAGCTTTATGAAATTAAGTCATCAATTTAAACATCTGTAGGAAAAAAAATGACATGAATTCCTCCTTTCTCTTCAGGTTAGTTATTCTCAAGTCAGTTCCCACTCTGAATGGGGTAAGCACAAAATATCTCTAGCTACTTTTTTGCTGGTTGCAGTCTTGAGGTCAGAACAATATCATCTTGTAGACTAATTACCTCTGGTCCCATGAAATTAGGTTGAGGCCCTGAGGACTCCTCCCCCCAACATTCTTGTTCTAAATTTTTGCTGAACCCTTTCTTCTTTTCCCAAGAACTATTGGTGTTCATTCTTGACCTTATTTCTTAGATTTAAAAAAAGTGTAGCAAGTTTTACAACATGCAAATAAAAGGGATGTTTCAGAATTAATGTATGCAGCAAAAGGTATTAAAACTATTTTATCTTAATTTTTGAATGAAGTTATCCAGTGTAAAAAAAATCAAAGCAAAAAGTAAATCAAAAAGACCATTTATTAAGGTGGGGAAATAGTAATATTTTTTATTTGATGCTGAAGTATAAGTACAGATTAACCAAGAACCACACAGATTTGAGTTAAGATATATAAGAGTCATAAAATCTTTATTTTTACCAAAGATTTCAGACTTATTTTTTCTGATTTCAGATGAAATTTTACTTGTTGTAAGAGTAAAAACAGCACAGATGCTTATGATATATGTTTTTGTTATATTCAGAAATTTTACTTCTATAGCAAATATTAATCTAATATTAATTTATAACATTATTGAACATATGTGCAATATTGATCACAATATTTTGTGTATCTTTTTATGATTCCATATTTAATTAAAACACTGTTAAAGTCAAATTACCCCAAATCTGGCTTTTTACATTTGAGACCGTATTCTATGCCATATGGGGAGTTTGGCAATTCCCATTTTCAAGGAGAAAATTTAACCTTATAATATATAAATTAGGCATTTCATTTTCTTTGAGATATTTCTCCCCAAAAGCTTACCAGTACAATTTAAAGAACCTAATGTTATAGAAGTCAGTTTATGTTATTTAAGACTTTTATATATTTTAGAGAATGCATATAAAAGCTCTTTTGGAAATAAATAATTATAAAATACCCTTTCAAACGTGTGAGTGATGGGTAAAATAATGAATAAGTCACCTGAGATATTTCTTGTCTTTACAAATAGATTAATATTTCAAAGAAATTACAATTATAATAGTTATTCTGAGAAGCTTTGACTTACATATAGGATAAGTTCATGCTAAGCTTTGAGCTGAAAGGCTTACTTGAACTTCAAAATGAAAATATTCTGCTCTTCCAAAGCAGCAGATTCATAGCCTCTCAACATCCTCAAGGACCTAAGAGATTTTCTTAGAGAAAACTTATTTATTGAATTCCCTTACATAGTTAAGTTTTAGGTGAATTTTTGATGGGATTCTTTCATTATTTTGAGCACAAATATATCTTTGTGTTATTTCTAACTACTTGGTGCTGCTCTCTGGAGTTACACAGAAGAACTATAACCCATGTGACAGTGTTTCAACAATTTGAAAGCAGCTATTGTTATATATGCCCTATATCATCTCTTCTTCAATATTTTTGTTATTCCTAATGTGTTATGTTTTCAGTGCCTTTTCAAATGCCATGATTACTCCCCTCCAGATAAGCTCCAATTTATTAATGAAGTCTTAGAATGAGGTTTCCAACAACAAATTGAATATTGCAGGAATAGTTACAAAATAGAACAGCATAAGGTTTCTTTTTTTCTGCATATTTTATTTCCTACTAAGGGATTGACTGTGATAATTCCATTTACTCTGTGGCAACAAAGAACAAATTACATGAACCTAAAAATCATCTGCACAGCAAAGGAAACCATCAACAAAATGAAAAGACAACCTACTGAATGGAAAAAATATGTGTAAATCATATATCTGTTAAGTGGTTAATATCCAAAATATATAGGGAATTCATAAAACTCAAGCAAAAACAAATCAAAATATTTCAAACAATCCAACAAAAAATGGACAGAAGCTCTAAATAGATATTTTTCTAAAGAAGACATAACAAATGGGGGGAGGACCAAGATGGCAGAAGAGTAGGAGACCTAAATTTCGTCTGGTCCCAGGAATTCAGCTACATAGGGATCAAACCATTCTGAAGACCTACAAACTCAACAGGAGATCAAAGAAAAGAATAGCAGCACTTCTATGGACAGAAAAGCAACAACTTTCTGGAAGGTAGGATATGTGGAGAAGTGAATCTGAGGTGATATTCGGGAAGATAGACCTCAGGAGAGGGAGCCTCGTCAGCAGCTACCAACAAGAGATAGAGCAGCAGAGCACAAAATTGGAACTTTTAGAAGTCTGCTTCTCTGAGGGACGTCACTCCAGTGGCTAAGTGGGGGGTGGAACCCTCATGGGGACAGTGTGGTCTCAGGACGCTCGGGGTCACAGAAAGACCAGGGGTGCCTGAGTGTGGCAGAGCTCCCAGGTATCAGAGCAGGGAAGCCGGCTGCAGAGATGGAGCCAAGGAGTGGGCTCTCAGCTCGGGGTTGCCATAAACCATGATCCATGGCACAGTCAGGCCACTGCTCTTCCAGCAAGGACCCAACAAGTGGCAGATCTGGGGAGACTCCCCTTCATCCCCCGGGAAACGTGGTGCGAGAGTGCACCACAGGGATCTGCTGGGTTTGGAGACTCCACACGGGGTCTTGGGCCAGAGATAGAAACACTCGGTCACAGGCTGGGTGAGCACGGAGTACGGCCAGAGACTGGGGAGATGGAAGTGACTGACTGTTTTTCTCTGGGGGTGCACTGAAGAGCGGGGCCCCAAGTTCTCGGCTTCTCTGGGGCGGAGATTGGGAGGCCTCCATTTCACGCTCGTCCTCCAAAGCTGTACATAAAGCTTGCAGGGAAAAAAAGCTCCCAAGAGCAAACCTGAGCAGATTACTTAGCCCGGACCAGCAAGGGCAGGGCAATTCCACCTCTGGCAAAGACATTTGAGAACCATGGCAACAGGCCCTCCCCCAAATAATCTGTGAGAACAGCCAGCCAAGACCAAGTTTACCAATCAATGAGAATGGCAGAACTCCAGCACTAGGGAACTACTACACATAGAATTCATTACTTTGTCTCCCTGATTCTTTAGTCTTTCAAAGTTATTTTTTTTAATTTTCTTTTTCTTTTTCTTTTTGGAATTTTTCTTTTTCCCTTTTTCAACCAACATCTTCTCATCTCTTTTTTAAAAAATCTTTTTTATTTTTTAATTTTTAAAGTCATATTATATCCCTTCATAGTAGTTAACCTTATTTTTGGTATATATATATAAGTTGTTCTTGCTTTAAAATTTGGGGATACAGTTTCATCAAACAGACTAAAATATACCCTAAATCTGTACTGTATGATTATGTTCTAGTCTTCTGCCTGATCACATTCTCTCCACCCCTTTTCGTAAATCCTCTTCTTTCTTTTTTCAAACAACTTCTTACCAATTTCTTTTATAAAATCTTTTAATATTTTCATCTTTACAGTTGTATTCCATCCCTTCATTGCATTTACCCTTATTTTTGTACATGTATAAGTTTTTCTTTCTTTAAAATTTTGGGAGGCACTTTAGCAGACCAAAATACGTCCAAAATCTAGTGTGTGGCACTGATGTATACACCAGCCTGATCATACTTGATCATATTCTGGTTGTTGGGTTTTTTTTTAATCTTTTTCTTTTCTTTTTTTTTTTTTTTTTCCTTTTTCTTTCTTTCCCTTTCTTTTCCCCTGGTTTCAGGTCTCTTCTGATTTGTTTAGTGTATATTTTCCTGGGGTCATTGTTACCCTGTTACCATTTTATTCTCTCATTCATCTATTCTCCTCTGGACAAAATGACAAGATGGAAAAATCACCTCAAAAAAAAAAGAAGAAGAGGCAGTACCAACTGACAGGGACCTAATCAATATGGACATTAGTAAGATGTCAGAACTAGAGTTCAGAATGACGATTTTAAAGATACTAGTTGGAGTTAAAAAAAGCATGGAAGATTTTAGAGAAATCCTTTCTGGAGAAATTAAAGAACTAGAATTTAACCAAGTCAAAATCAAAAAGGCTATTAATGAGGTACAATCAAAAATGGAGGCTCTAACTGCTAGGATAAATGAGGCAGAAGAGAGAATTACTGATACAGAAGACCAATTGATGGAAAACAAAGAAGCTGAGAAAAAGATAAACAACTACTGGATCACGAGGGCAGAATTCGAGAGATAAGTGATACCATAAGATGAAACAACATTAGAATAATTGGGATCCCAGAAGAAGAAGGAAGAGAGAGAGGGGCAGAATGTATATTGGAGCAAATTATAGCAGAGAAATTCCCTAATTTGGGGAAGGAAATAGGCATCAAAATCCAGGAGGCACAGAGAACTCCCCTCAAAATCAATAAAAATAGGCCAAAACCCCGACATCTAATAGTAAAACTTATGAGTCTCCTAGACAAAGAGAAAATCCTGAAAGCAGCTCAGGACAAGAGATCTGTAACCTACAACGGTTACAGATTGGCAACAAACCTATCCACAGAGACCTGGCAGGCCAGAAAGGACTGGCATGATATATTCAGAGCACTAAATGAGAAAAATATGCAGCCACGAATACTATATCCAGCTAGGCTGTCATTGAAAATTGAAGGAGAGATAAAAAGCTTCCAGGACAAACAAAAACTAAAGGAATTTGCAAACACAAAACCAGCCCTACAAGAAACATTGAAAGGGGTCCTCTAAGCAAAGAGAGAGCCTAAACGTAACATAGACTGGAAAGGAACACAGACAACATACAGTAACAGTCACCTTACAGGCAATACAGTGGCACTAAATTCATATCTTTCAATAGTTACCTTGAATGTAATGGGCTAAATGCCCCAATCAAAAGACACAGGTTATCAGATTGGATAAAAAAAAAAAAAAAGACCCATTGATATGCTGCCTGCAAGAGACTGATCTTAGACCCAAAGACACCCCCAGATTGAAAGTGAGGGGGTGGAAAACCATTTACCATGCTAATGGACACCAAAAGAAAGCTGAGGTGGCAATCTTTATACCAGACAAATTAGATTTTAAACCAAAGACTGTACTAAGAGATGAGGAAGGACACTATATCCTACTTAAAGGGTCTATCCAACAAGAAGATCTAATAATTATAAATATACCCCTAACATGCAAGCAGCCAATTAATAACAAAGGCAAAGAAACACATTGACAACAATACAATAATAGTGAGGGAGTTTAACACACCCCTCACTGAAATGGACAGATCATCTAAGCAAAAGATTAATAAGGAAATAAAGACTTTAAATGACACACTGGACCAAATGCACTTCACAGATATATTCAGAACATTCCATCCCAAAGCAATAGAATACACATTCTTCTCTAGTGCCCATGGAACATTCTCCAGAATAGATCACATCCTAGGTCACAAATCAGGTCTCAATTGGTACCAAAAGATTGGATCATTCCCTGCCTATTTTCAGACCACAATGCTTTGACACTAGAACACAATCACAAGAGGAAAGTCGGAAAGAACTCAAATACATGGAGGCTAAAGAGCATCCTACTAAAGAATGAATGGGTCAACCAGGAAATTAAAGAAGAATTAAAAAAATTCATGGAAGCCAATGAAAATGAAAACACAACTGTTCAAAATCGTTGGGATGCAGCAAAGGCAGTCCTAAGAGGAAAGTATAAAGCAATACAAGCCTTTCTCAAGAAACAAGAAAGGTCTCAAATATACAACCTAACCCTACACCTAAAGGAGCTGCAGAAAGAACAGCAAAGAGCCTAAACCCAGCAGGAGAAGTGAAATAATAAAGATCAGAGCAGAAATCAATGAAAGAGAAACCAAAAGAACAGTAGAACAGATCAATGAACTAGGAGCTGGTTCTTTGAAAGAATTAACAAGATTAATAAAACCCTGGCCAGATTTATCAAAAAGAAAAATGACCCAAATCAACAAAATCATGAATGAAAGAGAAGAGATCACAACCAACACCGAAGAAATACAAACAATTATAAGATTGTATAATTGTAACAATTATAAAATACAAACAATTATATATTATGAGCAACTCTATGCCAGCAAATTAGATAACCTGGAAGAAATGGATGCATTCCTAGAGATGTATCAACTACCAAAACTGAACCAGGAAGAAATAGAAAACCTGAACAGACCTATAACCACTAAGGAAATTGAAGCAGTCATCAAAAATCTCCCAACAAACAAAAACCCAGGGTCAGATGGCTTCCCAGGTGAATTCTACCAAACATTTAAAGAAGAATTAATACCTATTCTTCTGAAACTGTTCCAAAAAATAGAAATGGAAGGAAAACTTCCAAACTCATTTTATGAGGCCACCATTACCTTGATCCCCAAACAAGACAAAGACCCCACCAAAAAGGAGAATTACAGACCAATAACCTTGATGAACATGGATGCAAAAATTCTAACCAAAATACTAGCCAATAGGACACAACAGTACATTAAAAGGATTATTCATCATGACCAAATGGGATTTATCCCTGGGCTGCAAGGTTTGTTCAACATTGCAAATCAATCAATGTGATACAATACATTAATAAAAGAAAGAACAAGGACCATATGATTCTCTCAATAGATGCAGGAAAAAAGCATTTGACAAAGTATAGCATCCTTTCTTGATCAAAACTCTTCAGAGTATAGGCATAGAAGGTTCATACCTCAATATCTTAAAAGCCATCTATGAAAAACCCACAGTGAATATCATTCTCAATGGGGAAAAACTGAGAGCTTTCTCACTAAGATCAGGAACACTGTAGGGATGTCCACTATCACCACTGCTATTCAACATAGTACTAGAGGTCCTAGCCACAGCAATCAGACAACAAAAAGAAATAAAAGGCATCCAAATCAGCAAAGAAGAAGTCAAACTCTCACTCTTTGCAGATGATATGATACTTTATGTGGAAAACCCAAAAGACTACCCCAAAACTGCTAGAACTCATACAGGAATTCAGTTAAGTGGCAGGATAGAAAATCAATGCACAGAAATCAGTGGCATTCCTATACACCAAAACAAGACAGAAGAAAGAGAAATTAAGGAGTCGATCCCATTTACAATTGCACCCAAAACCATAAGATACCTAGGAATAAATCTAACCAAAGAGGCAAAGGATCTGTGCTCAGAAAACTATAAAATACTCATGAAAGAAATTGAGGAAGACACAAAGAAATGGAAAAACATTCCATGCTCATGGATTGGAAGAACAAATATTGTGAAGATGTCAATGCTACCTAGAGTAATCTACACATTCAATGCAATCCCCATCAAAATACCATCCACTTTTTTCAAAGGAAGGGAACAAATAATCCTAAAATTTGTATGGAACCAGAAAAGACCCTGAATAGCCAGAGGAATGTTGAAAAAGAAAAGCAAAGCTGGCAGCATCACAATTCCAGACTTCAAGCTCTATTACAAAGCTATCATCATCAAGACAGTATGGTACTAGCACAAAAACAGACACATAGATCAATAGAACAGAATAGAGAGCCCAGAAATGGACCCTCAACTCTATGTTCAACTCATCTTCGACAAAGCAGGAAAGAATGTCTAATGGACAAAAGACAGTCTCTTCAATAAATGGTGTTGGGAAAATTGGGCAGCCACATGCAGAAGAATGAAACGACCATTTCCTAACACCACACACAAAAATAGACTCCAAATGGCTGAAAGACCTCAATGTGAGACAGGAGTCCATCAAAATCCTAAAGTAGAACACAGTCAGCAACCTCTTCGACCTCAGCTGCAGCAACTTCTTCCTAGAAATATCACCAAAGGCAAGGGAAGGAAGGGCAAAATGAATTATTGGGACTTCATCAAGATAAAAAGCTTTTGCACAGCAAAAGAAACAGTCAACAAAACCAAAAGACAACCGACAGAACGGGAGAAGATATTTGCAAATGACTTATCAGATAAAGGGCTAGTACCCAAAATCTATAAAGGACTTCTTAAACTCAACACCCAAAGAACAAATGATCCAATCAAGAAATGGGCAGAAGACATGAACAGACATTTTTCCAAAGAAGATATCTAAATGGCCAACAGACACATGAAAAAGTGCTCAACATCGCTCGGCATCAGGGAAATCCAAATCAAAACCTCAATGAGATACCACCTCACACCAGTCAGAATGGCTAAAATTAACAAGTCAGGAAATGACAGATGTTGGCAGGGATGTGGAGAAAGGGGAACCCTCCTCCACTGTTGGTGGGAATGCAAGCTGGTGCAGCCACTCTGGAAAACTGTATGGAGGTTCCTTATAAAGTTGAAAATAAAGCTACCCTACAGCCCAGCAATTGCACTACTGAGTGTTTACCCCAAAGATACAAATGTAGGGATCTGAAGGGGCTACGTGGACCCCGATGTTTACAGCAGCAATGTCCACAATAGCCAAACTATGGAAAGAGCCAAGATGTCCATCGACAGTTGAATGGATAAAGAAGACACGATATATATATATAATGTAATATTATGCAGCCATCAAAAACAATGAAATCTTGCCATTTGCAATGACGTGGATGGAACTGAAGGGTATTATGCTGAGTGAAATAAGTCAATCAGAGAAAGACATGTATCATATAATCTTACTGATATGAGGAATTCTTAATCTCAGGAAACAAACTGACGGTTGCTGGTGTGGTGGGGGGTGGGAGGGATGGGGTCGCTGGGTGATAGACACTGGGGAAGGTATGTGCTACGGTGAGTGCTGTGAATTGTGTAAGACTGTTGAATCACAGACCTGTACCTCTGAAACAAATAATACATTATATGTTTAAAAAAAAAAAAAAAGAAGATAGTAGGAAGGGTAAAATGAAGGGGGAGAATTAGAGGGCAAGACAAACCATGAGAGACTATGGACTCTGAGAAACAAACTGAAGGTTCTAGAGGGGAGGGGGGTGGGAGGATGGGTTAGTCTGGTGATGGGTATTAAAGAGGGCATGTATTGAATGGAGCACTGGGTGTTATAGGCAAAAATGCATCATGGAACACTACATCAAAAACTAATGATGTAATGTATGGTGATTAACATAACAATAAAATAAAATTTAAAAAAAGAAATATAAAATTACAAAAAAAAGAAGACATAACAAATGGATAACATCACAAATCATCAGAGAAATGCAAACCAAAACCTTAATGAGATATCACTTCATACCTGTTAGTACAGCTATTATTAAAATGACAAGAAATGACATGGCAAGGATGAGAAGAAAAGGGAAGCCTTGTGTACTGTTGGTAGGAATGTAAATTGATGTAACCACTATGAAAAACAGTATGGAAGTTCCTCAAAAAATTAAAACTAGAACTACTGTATTATCCAACAATTCCACTTCTGTATTTTTATCCAAAGAAAATTAAAACATTAACTTGAATAAATATATGCACCCCCTTGTTCATTGCAGCATTATTTACAATAGCCAAAATCTAGAAACAACATAGTGTTCATCAGTGGATGAATGGATAAAGAAAGTATGATACACACACACACACACACACACACACAGAGGAATATTATGCAATCACTAAGAAAAAAAAAAAAGAATGAAACCTACCATTTGCAACAACATGGATGGACCTCAGGGGCATTATGTTTCATGAAATAAGCCAGACAGAAAAAGACAAATGCCATATTATCTCACTTACATGAAGAGTCTAAAATTAAAAAAAAAAAAAAAAAGTTAAAGACAAGCTCATAGATACGGAGAATAGATTAGTGGTTGTCAGAGGTGGAGGTTGGTGAGGTGGATGAAATGGGTGAAAGGAGTCAAATGTTACAAACTTCCAGTTATAAAGTAAGAAAGTTCTGGGAATGTAATGTGCTGCATGGTGACTACAGTTAATAATACTGCATCGCATATTTCTAAGTTGCTAAGAGATATCTTAAAAGTTCTCACCACAAGAAAAATGTGTAATTATGTATGGTGACAGATGTTAACTAGACTTATTTTGGCGATTACTTCATAATGTATACAGAGAGCAAATCACTATGTTATTGATTTGAAAAAATATAATGTTGTTTGTCAATTATACCTCAGTTAAGAAGAAAGAATTGACTGATAATTTCATTTACTCTTACTGTGGCAAGACTAACTCACAATAATCCCAAATGTAGAATGCGGGGTGTGGTTGAAAATCACTGAAGAACCATTATAGAGGAGATGAATCTGGTTTGCTGATGAATGAAAGTAATGAGCGACACCTGAAATTATATTAAAAAATTACTTTTAATATTTCATAATTGTGCTTTGGAATATTTTTATTTCTAGGAATAATCTTTTGATGAGCTCCTTATTTTAAACTATAAATAATGTTTTGCAGTAGAATCGAATGGCATTGAGAAAACCTGCTTTGCACAATTTTTTTTCTAAGCATAACTTTATTTTTATTAATTTCACACCTAGAAAAGAAAGGATTATTTTATGTAAGGAAATATAAAAAGTTATTCTTTTTTTAAGATTTTATTTATTTATTTGAGAAAGAGAGAGAGCATGAGAGCGGTAGAGGGAGAGAATCCTCAGGCAGACTCCCCCTGAGTGCAGAGCCTGGCTCCAGGACAGATCTAATGATGCGTGAGATCATGACCTGAGTCATACCCGAGAGTTAGAGGCTCGACTAAATGAGCCACTCAAGCACCCCTTTATAAAAGCTTATTCTGATAAAATTTTTGTGCTTTGTAGGATCCAATTCTTAAGAATGAGTCAAACATGGGGAGCTTGGGTGACTCAGTTGGTTGAGCATCTGACTCTTGATTTTGGCTCAGGTCATGATCTCAGGGTCCTGGGATCCAGCCCTGCATCTAGCTCCATGCTCAGTGGGGAGTCTGCTTGATGACTGTCTCTCTTTCCCTCTGCCCCTCCCCCTACTCATGCTATCTCTCTCTTTCCATCTCTCTCTCTCTCTAAAATAAATAAATATTTTAAAAAAGAATGGGTCAAACAGCATATTCTAATTCATGATATAAAAAATATGTCAAACCACAAAATTTCCATTTTTAGTGAATAATTTCTGTGAAACATACCACTTAATAATGGGTATTAAGTTTCAAACATTTGATTTCTTATTGATTTTTAAAAATTTTTAATTATTTATATATAGATGATACACAATAGACTTTAAATCTGATGTAACATAAATAGTAGTCATAAATATAGATGCCATGTATGACTATTTTTCTGTTTTAAAATTTGTTGAAGAAAAATATTCTTAATAGAAGGTTCAATGAATTTAAAATTTATCAAATATAAAATGCAAGTTTGATTACATTTTTATTTAAAATTTTGAAATAAAACTATATTTAAAATTCTATCTTCAGAAAAATATAAATGACATAATATTAAAGACAGGTATGTCTAAGAAAATGATTATGTAAATATCAAATCAATTGTTCTTTTGTTATTGCTTTTAAGAAAGAGATAATCAACTGAATGAAGGATTTTTTTTCCAGGTTGAATATAGACAGATATAGTTAATTATTTATTTTTTGGAAATAATTTTAATTCTGAAGATGGGGTTTGAATAGAATGATTTTATAAGCCCACAGCATAATAAAATCAATTTTGGACAATTTAAAATATATTTTAATTATACATTCTTAATTATTTTATAACCTTTTATACTCTTACCAATCTCCATATTTAGTTGGTAAATTATACTGTCACTCTATCTGTAGAGCAAATATTGTATTTAACTTCTACTTTTATTCTAATCTTTAAAAAGAAATAGCGTTACAGTAAGTTCAAACAAACCTGTGATACTGGTTTGCTTGTTGTTTTCTCTCTTGGCTACTGTCCAACTCACATGCAGCAATGCAAATAGTAAATATCCATCAATTCAATAGCACAGTTAAAAACACATAAAATAAACCACTAGGCATGTAGCAGCCTTTTTGTTCATTGATAGAGAACTAAATACATATTAATTAAGGCCTTGGGAAAATTTCGATTGAAATGATGAAGACAAAAAGACATGATAAATACCACTGTATTAACTTGAAAATGATATATGTTTATTTTAAGGTTATTGTAATGTTTGTGTATTCCTATTGCTAAATATATTATTGAAGATTACAGAATATTAAAAAAAAAAAAAGCTGGTTTAAAGTAAACAGATTTTACATTGACAATTAAAGGCCCTGGTAACCTGTGTGTAAGACAAGTCTGGTGCATTAGCCTGAGTAATCGTTCAGAGCAACCCTACTCAGCAGCCTGTGAACACTTCCTAGATTTGACCGGCAAACTAACCCCAGGTTTTAATGTAGTCATTTAAATGTTTTTTCTTTGAAACATTTTTTTATATAATTTTAGGCATCTTGTTTTTCTCTTTGAGTAATACATTGAGGAAATTCATTCCACTCAACTAATTTAGTGTAATTCATTTTCTTAGCATTTCATTGTATTTCATGGTGTGGAGTTGCCAAGGTTTACACATCCAGGGCCTTCCTGCTGTACATTCACACGTTACCAGCTTTCAGCTGCTACTATGAACAATGCTACAATAAAGCTGCTTTCACCTATGTGCCTACTTGCTTGAGTTTTTATTTCTAGGAGATGGAATCCAGGAATTAAATTGCTGGGTTGAAGGACATATGACTTTTCTATTTCATTTTAATTGAATTTGCCAGATTTTCAAAAAGCACAAAACACATTCATATTACCATCTTGTGATATAGAAAAGTATTTTTCCACCAAAACCCACTATCAGTTGGAGTTTCTTAAAGTTTTTCAATATCAAGAGCATACCGTATTCCATTTTTACTTTAGTTTAAATTTTTTAATACTGAGTTTGATAGTATTTCATATATAAAAACATTTGGCAATCCAGTTTGATCCTTTACTATTTCTCTATTCACAGCCTTGGCACAATTTTCATGCACTTTGTTTTTTGTTTTTTTGTTTTTATGGAGAGTTGCAAAAGCTTTGAAAAATAACAGATTTTAGTACTTAGTACTTTGTCTTCCCCATTACAAATACATTTTTCACAGTATATCATTTCCTATTCACTTTATCTTTTTCTGGAAGATTTAAATTACACATTTAATATATATAGTCAGATAAAAACATATTCATATATATAAATAATACATACATATTTTCTATATAATTTGTATTTCCAGATATATGTCTATATAAAATATATATAAGATATAAATTTTTAATTACTAGACTTCTATTCTAGTCCCCTAAGTTATATAAGTAGTCTCCTAGATTTTACTTCAATTTTCTAATTTTACTTTCATACTTAGTTATGTAATTGATAAGGACTTTATATGGTATATATAGAAAGTAAGTGCCTACTTACTTTATAGAAAGTAAGTGCTTACTTTCATTTTGCACCAGAGAACCACAAAAGCTATCATGATTCATTAAATACTCCATCCATTTCTTTCTGATTTGAACTCCCATTTGTCTCATGAATTAATTCTCATATCCATAGGGATCAATTTCTGAAGGTTTTTTTTTTTCTGCACCATTGATTGATTAGTACATTTTCATTAAAAAATAGATTTTGATTTCACCATGCAGTGTGTTTTCATTTTGTCTATTTCTGAACATTTATTCTTCCAAATAAATTTCTGAATAATTTTATATAATTGGAAGATAAACTCTATTAGATTTTAATTAAAATGGAATGAAGCTTAAATATTAATTTTAGAATAATTGACATTTCCATGATATAAGATCCTCCCATACAAAAATATGGAATGTCTTTTCATTTGTTTATGTCATGTTTTAAGTATTCAATAGAATTTTACACTTTTTTATGTAAGTCCTGAGCCTTTTATTACTAAATGTAGTATTAAATGCTTAAACATTTTAATTGACTTACTAGGTGGAGTGCAGTTTCTTTTTCCATTTCTGTTGCTTTTTGTGTCATGCTAGAAAATTGTATATTTATTTTATATTCAGTACCTTCCAAATTCTCTCATTCTAATGTATTTTTAATAAATTCTCTTGGGCTTTCAATATTTTACAGTATTTCTTATCTCATTATTGTCTTTCTGTGTTTATTAAAAATTCAAAGACAATGTTTAAAATCATGGTAATAATTCTGTATAGCTCCTGTTGGAACTGTTTTTTTTTTTTTTTGGTTCTGCCTTCTTTGAAGTTTATATATTAATTATATATTTGTTTCATAATAATAATTAAGCAAGTGCTTTCATTTTCAATTATCTGGAGTAACAGAATATTTGAAAAATCTCATCTTTGGAAGTTTGGTACAGTTTCCTTGTGAAAACTTCTGAGTCTGGTCCTTTTAGTGGAGGTATATCCTTGACAATTTTCTATTTTTATGGTAAGGAAATAAGTTTATTTAAGCTTTATACCTCTGGTAGAATTGGGATTAGCAACTGTAGCAATCTTTATGTAATATCCATTTTTTTCTAGGTTTTTTTTTTCTTGCACAGATGTGCAAATTGACGTTAGATAATATCATTTTAAAAATATTTTACATTTCCAATATCATTCCCTTTGTCACTTGTTATTTTCCATTTTTGTGATTTCTCCTGTTTTTCTTTTTTTTTTCTGTTTTTCTTAATCTAAATTTGTGATCATCTTTTCTGTAAATTCTTTTAAGAAAGCCATATGTTAAGCTGTTATATAGTTCTACTCTTTTTCTATTTTCTACCAAATTAATTTTTGTGTTTATTATTTCCTTACCATACTTTTTAATTTTTATTTTGCTCTTCTTTTTCTAGTTTTTGAACTGGGCATTTAATTCACTTATTTTAATTTTTTCATCTTATTGGTAAAGTTGTTTAATGATATAAATTTTTCTCAGGTAAATGCTTTAAATGCACCCCACAGGAGTTCAGACATATGATATTACCATCAACATATTTTAGAAATTCTGCAATTTCTAAATTGTGCAAATTTCATGACACATATTGGCGAGGATGCAGAGAAAGGGGAACCCTCCTACACTGTTGGTGGGAATGCAAGCTGGTGCAGCCACTCTGGAAAACAGTATGGAAGTTCCTCAAAAAGCTGAAAATAGAGCTACCATATGACCCAGGAATTGCACTACTGAGTATTTACCCCAAAGATACAAAGGTAGTGATCTGAAGGGGTGTGTGCACCCCGATGTTTATAGCAGCAATGTCGACAATAGCCAAACTATGGAAAGAGCCAAGATGTCTACCGATGGAAGAATGGATAAAGAAGATGTGGTGTATATATATATATATTTATTATGCAGCCATCAAAAAAAATGAAATCCTGCCATTTGCAATGACATGGATGGAACTAGAGGGTATTATGCTAAGCGAAATAAGTCAATCAGAGAAATACAAGTATCATATGATCTCACTGATATGAGGGATTCTTAATCTCAGGAGACAAACTGAGGGTTGCTGGAGTGGTGGGGGTGGGAGGGATGGGGTGGCTGGGTGATAGACATTGGGGAGGGTATGTGCTATGGTGAGCACTGTGAATTGTGTAAGACTGATGAATCACAGACCTGTACCTCTGAAAAAAATAATACATTATATGTTTAAAAAAAAAAAAGAAGATAGTAGGAAGGGAAAAATGAAGGGGGGGAAATCGGAGGGGGAGATGAACCATGAGAAACTATAGACTCTGAGAAACAAACTGAGGGTTCTAGAGGGGAGGGTCATGGGGGGATGGGTTAGCCTGGTAATGGGTATTAAGGAGGGCACATACTAAATGGAGCACTGGGTGTTATACTCAAACAATGAATCATGGAACACTACATCAAAAACTAATGATGTAATGTATGGTGACTAACACAACATAATAAAATAAAATAAAATAAATTCTGCAATTTCAGTTTATTTTAAACATGTCACCTATCTTGCTTAATGAAAGTTTTAAATATTCAAGTGATGGAGGTTTTTTTCTTGTTGTTTTTTATTTTGTTTTAATAATAGTGTGTGTGTGTGCGTGTGTGTGTGTTTAGCTATAGAAAGCAGGCAAAATGGGCACCTAGTTAAGCAATTGTCTTCAGCTCAGGTCATGATCCCAGGGTCCTGAGATAGATAAATAAAACCTTAAAAAAGAGAGAGAGAGATTCTTGAAAGCAGGCAAAATGTAGAAAGCAAATAATTTAAAGAAAAATAAAATTTCAAAACCTGGCTTTATTATTCATTCTTTTTTTTAAAAGATTTTATTTATTTATTTGACAGAGAGAGAGAGAGCTAGAACAAGCAGGGGGAGTGGCAAGCAGAGGGAGAGGCAGGCTCCCTGCCCAGTGGAAGTTTGATGTGGGGCTCGATCCCAGGACACTGGGATCATGACCTGAACTGAAGGCAGAAGCCCAATAGACTGAGACACCCAGGCACCCCTTTATTATTCATTATAATTTACAATATATTGTTTAGAGAGCAAGCCAGTATTATTATTTCATAATAAATATTCTCTAATGTAATACTAGTTCCTACCATTGCAAAGTATTTTGAATTAAATTCTCATAGCATAATAGATTTAATAAATACCCTTCTATAACAAAGAAATGCATTATACAATCCGAAGTCTCAAAATATAAATGTTACTGGATTTAATTTCTGCCAAGGCATCAAACTAAATTCTAGGATAAAATTTTCTGATATACCTAGAATAATTGAAAAATACAATTTTGTGGCCTACAGAGGCCAGAACTGTCAAGAAAATGCTCATTCATAGGGAAAAACCACACTTGCAAATAGCATTTGCCCTGTGGTATTACTGACATCTGATGGCCTAGAGCCTGAATTATAAAAGACCATATGCCAGCAAGAAGAGTTGGGTGAAAAATCTTACCAAAGATTTCTGCATTAAGTTCTAATATCTGAAGGGAACTCTCTTAATAATTAAAGTAGGGGGGGAGCCTATTCTGCAGAGTGAAATAATTGGGGATAGTCTTTTCCTTTTTGGCCTTTTGTAGATAGAGTAAAAGATAAAACTATCCCTTCAGAATTTCTTTTTTTTTTTTCCTTTTTTCCCCTGCATATCAATATATCATACATCTTGAATATCATTCCATATCAGTACATAGCGATCTCCCTTATTTTTTTTATTTTTTTTATTGTTATGTTAATCCCCATACATTACATCATTAGTTTTAGATATAGTGTTCCATGATTCATTGTTTGTGCATAACACCCAGTGATCCATGCAGAACGTGCCCTCCTCAATACCCATCACCAGGCTAACCCATCCTCCCACCCCCCTCCCCTCTAGAACCCTCAGTTTGTTTTTCAGAGTCCATCGTCTCTCATGGTTCGTCTACCCCTCCGATTTCCCCCCCTTCATTCTTCCCCTCCTGCTATCTTCTTTTCTTTTTTTCTTAACATATATTGCATTATTTGTTTCAGAGGTACAGATCTGTGATTCAACAGTCTTGCACAATTCACAGTGCTTACCAGAGCACATACCCTCCCCAGTGTCTATCACCCAGTCACCCCCTCCCTCCACCCCACCCCCCACTCCAGCAACCCTCAGTTTGTTTCCTGAGATTAAGAATTCCTCCTATCAGTGAGGTCATATGATACATGTCTTTCTTTCGCTTATTTCGCTCAGCATAATACCCTCCAGTTCCATCCATGTCGTTGCAAATGGCAAGATCTCATTCCTTTTGATGGCTGCATAATATTCCATTGTGTGTATACATATATATATATATATATATATATATACCACATCTTCTTTATCCATTTCCCTTCAGAATTTCTTTTTTTTTTTTTTAAAGATTTTATTTATTTATTTGAGAGAGAGAATGAGAGACAGAGAGCACGAGAGGGAAGAGGGCAGAGGGAGAAGCAGACCCCCTGCTGAGCAGGGAGCCCGATGTGGGACTCGATCCCGGGACTCCAGGATCATGACCTGAGCCGAAGGCAGTCGCTTAACCAACTGAGCCACCCAGGCACCCTTCCCTTCAGAATTTCTTAACACAAACTTATATTGGCATGTGTTTGGGACTCTATTCACACCACTTGTATGTTTTGAAAAACCACATATCTCTCTGTCTTCCTATACTCTTGATATTCATTCATATATAGTCACATTTTTTAAATGTGTCTAAATCACCTAGACAGCATTATGTGATATGAATCACTACATTCATAGTTCTTGATACTGAATCCTCAGATGTATTTGAAAATGAACAAATATAATTCTGGTTGTCACAATTATGAATGTATGTGTGGCAGGAGGGGTGAATATGCCTTGGCCTTCATTGAGCCTGTACTAAGTATACTCAATAGCATGCAATGTACAGCAGAGATTTACACAAATGAACTATCCTGTCAATGGGACAATAACACCCATATTGCAGAGTTGAGCTCAACAAAATTCAATATCAACCAATATCATCTTGTGTTCATATATTCACTCACAAATCTTTTACCTTATTTTATATTCCAAGCATTTAATTACCCAATGAGGATAACAGAGGGAAAAAAAAAAAAATTCCCTTTTCTGAAGAGACTAAACATTTGTTAGAGTGAATGGAAAATGAAACAAATTAGTTTATAATCTTTTTCCTTTTGATAAGAATGATTGAGACGCAATTTTCTTCTCTTTAAAATTTTGCAGTCTGGGACGCCTGGGTGGCTCAGTCATTAAGCATCTGTCTTCAGCTCAGATCATGATCCCAGGGTCCTGGGATCGAGCCCCACATCGGGCTCCCTGCTCCGCGGGAAGCCTGCTTCTCCCTCTCCCACTCCCCCTGCTTGTGTTCCTGCTCTTGCTGTCTCTCTCTCTTTCTGTCAAATAAATAAATAAAATCTTTAAAAAAATAAAAATAAAAATAAAAATAAAAATAAATAAAATTTTGCAGTCTTTTTGGTATGTGTATCAATGTATGTTAAGGTAATTAGTTATACCCCAAAAGATTATACGTACATATCCTTTTTATTGCTTTATCCACCAATCCTAAATTCTGGACTCTCATCTAACAAAATAGCACACTTTTTTCCCTCCCACTCTGTTCAAAGAGATAAGTTTAGAGTACTTTCATTCTGTTAGTTTACCACCCAAAGAAGATGGGTTTTCTTTCCAGGTTGAGATATTAGGAGCATACCAAACAGTTTTCAGGGTGATAGACCATAGTGGTCTAAAAACAAAACAACATCAAAGTGATTGTTTTTTCTTAGAGACAAATACCACATCCTACAGGAATATAAAATAGTATATACACACAATAAATACCTTTTTTAACAACTCATTTGTGCCACACAGAATTCTTAAGATGGCACCTAGAGTCGTGTCCCTGGTATTCACGTCCTATATAATTCTCTTTCCTTGAGTGTTGATGGAATTGTATAGAATTTCATTTCTGTGATAGTTTAGGTTATATGGGAAAAAAATGAAGGGATTTTGCAAATATGATTAAGGCCACTAATCAATAATTTTAAACTAATGAAAAGGGATATAGCCGGGGTAGACCCCACATCAGATATGTACCTTATTTTTAATATTATTTTAATATTTTTAATAATTCAAGATCACTTAACATGAGATCTACCTACTTAACAAAATTTTAAGTGTACAATACATTTTTTTTTACTTTAGGTACAATGTTGTACAGGAGATCTGTAAAGCTTATTCACCTTGCTTAATTCAAATCAAGACAGACTCTTTTACTTATTTTTATAATTCATCAAGTGCTTAAAAAGGGAAGGAATGATGTCAAAAAAAGAGGGAAAGGATATTCCAGGTAGCTAGAAAAGGATGTGCAAAGACATGAGAACCTGAGAAATTAGATCATGTTTATTACATTTGGGAAAGTGTATTAATGGGTACAACTATAGCATATAGAATGATGTGGTGGAAAATAAAGTTGGAAAATATTAAAGGAAATCTTTGTGATATTCTCAGACAAGTCCATAATAAAAGAAATTGGACAATAAATAGAATGTGATATTATGTTGCTTATAGACAGATTGTTATATAATTAATTATAATATTGATTTAAAAATCTTGATCATAATCAATTATTTCCATATAAGGTAATTGCTTTATCTGTGTTTGTTTTGGCATTTACTTTAAAAAGCCAAAGAGTCTGGAGAAATCAAGTCATTGGGCAGAATTTCTAGCAAGAATTAGCTAATCTCCATTCTCTCTCCATTGTTCCATGTAGAAAGCATTAAAGTATTCATGACCCCCACCAGTTATGGAACATATATGTTCGAAACTTTTCCTTATTGTGCTCCTTTTTAACATTCTTTTTAGAATTTGTAAAATTTCTGTACCAGTGGTCCTAAGACTCTCAGAAGCTTAGAGTTTTGACAGAAATGCTCTACACTGATACAATTAGTTGGATAAAATGTATTAGCACAACATTAAATACTTAAATTTAATACTTACAGTTGCGAATAAGTTGATAAATATGGACCTAACTATGACAAAGACTTTGACAAAATAGAGAAACAGGACAAACAAAATAAAAATAAAATGCATAGTATGTACTTAGTATATTTTATTGATCTCTCCATAGCATTCTATATTTTAAAGTTCATTTAATTCATTTATGTCTTTTTCATACATTGTTTCAATAAATCAAATATTTTATACTTCTTTTATCAGTCACTGTTCTGGCTACTGCAGATGCAGAAATAAGAAAGACACAATACCTACCTACCTGAGTCCTCAATTGCGGTTGAAAAGATATTTTTATAAAAATTACACTTTATAAAATGTCTCACAACCCTGAGATCATGACCTGAGCCCAAATCAAGAGTCAGCCACCCAACCGAGTGACCCAGGGCCCCTGTGTGAGTTCAGTATTTATTAAAAATCTACAGCTTTAGTAAATTATAGGTTGTTGTAGAAGGTGAAGAATCAACAAGCTAATTATTATCTTAGCACGGTCAGAGTTTTGGTTAAATAGACTACCTAAGTTTTATATACAAATATGGTCTGCATAATTTAAATACGAAAAATTTGAAAAAGTTCAATGAAAAGAAACAACAATCAAGAAAGATTGAAATTATAAATAATGTCTGTCCTAGAAAGGTTTATACTTCACAGTAGAATTATTTTCTTCAATAGTTCAGGAACTAGGGGTGTGTACCTAATGACACTGAGAATTTTAATGCCAGGGAAGCTGATTTGATGCACTTTTTGTTTTGTTTTTTTCAGTTGTAGCTGTAATAATAATTATTTACTTATACTTAGCTCTCCTGAGGTTTAAAAGCAGTCTCAGGGCTGGAACTTATGAAAGATGTGCTCCAATTCCTAAATTCTCAGTAGTCCCTCATGGCTTCTTTCTTTGTGGTAGAGCATGATCTCCATCCCATCATTGATTGTATTCTGCATATGATGGCAACTTGGAGAGAATGTAACTTTCTAGAAACACTGCGCACACTGTTTAAAAACCATAAACCCAAATGGGGCGCTTGGGCAGCTCAGTCAGTTAAGCATCTGCCTTCAGCTCAGGTCATGATCCTGAGGTCCTGGACTCAAGCCCCGTGTCGTTGGGATCCCTGCTCAACAGGGAGTCTGCTCTGTCCTCTTCCTCTGCCCCTCTCCCTTGCTCAGGCTCTCCCTCTCAAATAAATAAATAAATAATCTTTAAAACACAAACAAACCATAAACCAGTATTTACAAGGTATTCATTTATGCCAGCCTCAGGAAATCACCTTAAAATTGCAAAATGTCTTTTGGATAAATATTCTCACATGTCTATGTTCAAGATTGCTATTTTGCTGTGCAGTCGTTTGGAAATATGAAACCAGCATCATTAGTTAGTACCTTGTCCTCACCTGATGACAAGGACACATGTTGTGTAGGAAATGTTTCATTACATATAAAATCTGCTAGTTGTTTGCTGTATGAATAGAAGTGGTCTTATTTTATGCCATAGCACCACTAGGCTTTTTATTTTTAAATATTCTACCCAAAGAATAACCTCAAAGGATGTTTACGTTAAAACTTCCTCCTGACAACTTACTAAGTAATCTAGTAAGAGCTTTTGCAGTTTATCACTTCTATTTCAATGTGGAAGCCAAATATCATTGTTATAGAATGTATCTGTTAAAAATGCACATAAGCACCCCCCCAAACACACACACAACATATTTAAATATTAGTTCTACATCTCATTGCAGACTTAATACATATACAGGTATTTCCATGTAAAAAGAATTTGCTATACATAGAAAATAACAAGTACATATAATGCTACCACTCCAAAATAACCGTAGTTAATAATTTGGTCTGTAACTCTGCCTGTTATGTAGGCATAGTGATATATATATAAATATAATATATATATATAATATATATATAATATATATTAGTATTATATAATATATATAATATATATAATAGTATTATATATATATTAGTATTATGCTTTAGATAATCAAATTATATTGCACAGATATTGATGACATTGTATATTCTTGGGGAGAATACATTTTATGGAATATAGTATATTTATCAAGCAAGCTGGCTATCTACACCTACATATCTACCTATGTAAATATTTAACTATTTATGTTTTATTCAATTGCTACTTTTTAGACACCAAGATTTTTTCTAAACTGTAAGTACCATAAATGTTCTTGCTCTATTTCTTGCTTAATGTTAAGTATGCAGATTCTTAAGTTTACTTCTTTGAAATATTGCTATCAACATTTATACACTAAAAAAGATGATTTGCTAATTATATTTTCTGTAACTCAGTTCTGTCATTTGTAAAACATGGGAAATTATACAGTTTGTGTGCTGTTCAAATAAGAATACATAGGATGATATTATCACAGTGTGTGGCACATAGTAAATGCTCAATAAAAGTTATTTTATAGTTGATAGTTTTATTGTCAACATATATTTTATTCCCATCTGTTATTACATCCAAATAATAAATTCTTGGATCTGATATTACTAGGACCAAAGGCAGAACAGTTTTAGAGCTATTCTATATGTTGCTAAATGGACATCCTGTAGTAATTTGTGATTTTTATTTTCTAAGTGCATTGTACTTTTTTACAAGCCAGTCTTTATTGTAACTTTTTGCAAGTAAATTTTTTTTCTTTCTCTTTAAATTCTTTTGTCTAGAATGTTCCTTTGACAAGAGGCATGGAGAGAAGTTAGAAAGCAGAAGCTATGAGACAAAAGAGTGGCGCCTGGGTGGCTCAGTCAGTTAAGCGACTGGCTCTTTGTTTCGGCTCAGGTCATGATTTTGGGGTTGTGGGGTCGAGCCCTTCAATGGGTTCTGCGCTCTGCTTGGAGTCTGATTGAAGATTTTCTTCCTCTGCCCCTCCCTCCGCTCTCTCCCTCTCTCCTCAAATAAATAAATCTTTTTTAAAAAAAGAGAGAGATGATATATTAGAGAGAAGGCATTAAAAAAAAAAAAAAAGGTTAGTTCCCATGATAGAAACTCAGACTAACAGCATCAGTGTAATGGTGGAGGACTGAGGTAGCAGAGCTGGGGGTCGGCTGCTTGGCAGGGCTGCAAGGAGAGGTGAGGCCAGAGATGCACAAAATTCTGAAACATGCTGTATCCTCTGTGAGCCCTGGTTCTTTGGTAGCTCAGACCATTTTCTGTCATCCTTACTATCACTGAAAATAAACTCCTATTATCTAAGGTAATCCGATTGTGTTTCTGTTTCCTGATACTTGAAAGAAACCTAACTCAGCCAGAGTGCATAAAAGCAGCAGCAGGTTATTAGCCAGGCTGATGAGAAACAAACCCGAGCAGCCTTTTGTCAATACTACAAAGTATGGATCACACCCTGCAGGGTTGGGGAGGCATCGTACTACTTTAAGCACAAGACTGATGTGGCAAGATGGGTGGCTTTTTCTATTTTGTTTTGTTTTATAGATAGGTATACAGGCAATGAAAGACAGAAATATAGAGGGGGCGATAAAATTGAAGTCAGAAAGAAAGAAATCAGCAAGAGAATCTATCAGAGAGAGATTTAAGATAGGGAATGATCCAAAATTTGAGATTGATTAACATAAAAATGAATCCTCAGCTTTCGGGCCTGCAGGGTCATACAATAAACTCTGACTGGAATTGGAAGAGGAGGAAGGGTGGACTCAGGGTTGGAGATAAGTGATGATGAAAGAAGGGAAGGTTCAGCTTTGGCATGCTGAGTTTGAGGTACCTCCACATATGCATGTTAACGTCTTCTAGGGGGTTGGATACTTGGAGCATAGCAGAAAAGTTCCCAGAGTTATTGTTTGTGTCTTTAAACATGCATACAAATTGTGACCTTTTTCACTGAGAAGCTACAGTATTTTTAGCAGCAACATAGACCACAGACTATATCCAAGCCTTTTGAACATGCTCACAAGATGAAATATATCACCAGGATACCTTCCGGGAAAGGAAAAACTACACAACATCGCTAAAAAGAGAACAACAAAGCACAATCTAAAATGGATATTGTCAAAAATGTACTTTTCTGAATCTTAGAAAAAATAACAAAATGGCTTGTTGCAAATGTTAAATATTCATTTTATGTAAATAACTTTTAGTTGCTGAGTAAAAAAATAATTCTGCTCAGACAGGAAAACAGACTATGTTTTTTACATATCTGCGGTTTGCATTTACAATCAATAGTATCTGTCACTAACTGGGCCACTTTTTAAAAATCGTTGGTTTTAATCGGGTACGTTTTCTCTTAAAAACAAAAATAGTTAGTTTCTATGTAAGAAAGGTCAGGTATCTAAAGGGTTGTAAAATTTTATAATCTTTGGGGCACCTGGGTGCCTCAGTCGATTAAGCAGCTGCCTTCAGCTCAGGTCATGATCCCAGGGTTCTGGGATCAAGTCCGGCATGGGGCTCCCTGCTCCATGGGGAGCCTGCTTCTCCCTTTACCTCTGCTTGTGCTCTCTTGCTCATGCTCTCTCTCTCAAATAAATAAATAAAATCTAAGAAAAAAAAATAAAATTGTATAATCTTCATAAATTCATAGAGTATAATTATAAAAGTAATTAATTTCCAAAGGTAGTTATTTTTATGTATTTCTTTCTTTGTACCTTTGGTTTCATAGAAATGAAATGCTTATAAAATGGCATCATAAAACATTCCATCATAAAACATACTGTTCATTCTAATAAACATTTTGTATAAATTTAGACCCTATACCAAGATATTATTGCCAATTAAGTAAACTGCATGATACCAAGGCAAAATGACAAATGATATAGAAAATACTAGAAAGATAACCAAGGGACTTCAAAAAAGTAAGTACATTTTTTTAAGAGTCCAAGAAAGCACTTAAGCACCAAGATTGAACCAAGTTAACACAAATCATCTTTTTAAATAGAATTAGTTGTAGAACGTAGTAATTTTAGCCAAAATGTTGCTGAAACAACACATCTGAAGAGCTTAAAACCATCTTTTATATACATTGAAACAAATCAAGTGATTAATGACTAAGTTTGGCTGAAACTGACAGAGATTAAATTTAGCTGAATGCATATTTACTTTGGCTTTACTTGAAAATCATTTTATTTAAATAACAAATGCCCGGTCTTGGTCATCAGAAAAGTCCATCTTCTATCTTAATTAAATCCAACAAAAATAAAACAGAAACAAGAATATAATAAGAGCCATTTTGCACAATATTCAATTTAATATTAAAATATTGTTGTTTCAAATAAATTGCATTAAGCCTCGCATTCCTGGAAAGAACTGATTTTCTTTTGTGATGGGAAAAATGCTGATAGAGGGAACGCTGTGGAAAGACATCATTTACAGAGAATAATAATTTTAGGAAAATATATAAGCCTTCACTGCAGTGATTTTCTAGTATCTATGATTATGTGACAAAGGACTCTTTATCTTTTGTGTGCCGCCAAATTATGAAAAACAAAGACTTATCACTACCCTAAACACATTTTCAGAACAAGGAAGAGAAACAAAGCAATATCAAATGAATAAAACAAGAACAAATTCATGAGAATTCAAATAAAAGTAGGTAAATGAAGGTTAAACCAGAGAGGAAACCACTGTAGACATTTCCACCACGATCAGGAACAAGGCAAGGATGCCCACTACTATTATTCAATATTGTTATTATTATTATTAAACATTTTACTTTCAGTATTAACCAATATACATGTATAAAGGCAGAGTTAGCATACTTACATATATTTCCTAGTTTTGTCAACTGAGATGGCCTATAAGCAATCACACTTCAGTAGCAAAGAGCACATGTAACACATAGATCTTGGTTTTTAAATATAGTTCTCTAATAAAAAGAACCAGGATTCTTTGAAGAGGGCTGAGGCAGGGAAAATGCAAGATGACCATGAAATTTGTACCACGCAGAAAATGCCCAATTCATTATGCACATGATCCAGAAGCCAACTTGAAGATGTTCCCAATGGCCAATTCTGGAATGCATTGCACACACACAAAAATAAATAATAACAAAAATTTATTATAATTCCTACAATAAAATATATATCCATGGGGTCATGTTGAAATAAATAATAAATTAATTAAATTAATTAATTAAATAAATAAATGGAAAGGAGCAGCTCTCTTTTATTATAGAATCCCAATTAATAAGTATAGAGGGAAGAGAGTAATATAAAATCTCCATTAAGCAAATACCACCATGATCATTGTTGCAGGCAAGATGGATATTAAAATTTGTTGGGGAAGTGGCACCTGGGTGGCTTAGTTAAGTGACAGACTCTTGATCTCAGATCAGTCTGGATCTCAGGGTCGTGAGTTCAAGCCCAGCATGGAGCCCACTTAAAAAAAAAAAATTAGTTGGTGAAAATTTGAGGGAAAATAGTATTTACCTGGTTTGAAGTATTTTGCCCCAAGACATGCATTAACTACAAAGGAAAATATAGAATTGAACAGCAGAGAAAACCAACAGATATCAATCTTAATCAAATGATGGAGATTAATATATAGCATCATCTTGAAACCCTCAATACAATGTACTGAGAAGGGTACAAGATCATTTTTATGGTATTCTTGACAAAAATGTGTAATCTCACAACAAAGAGAAGACATGGGGCAAACCTAAATTGAAAGCATTCTGCAAAATAACTTATCAGTACTCTCTAAGATTGTCAATGTTATAAGAAACAAAAAGGAAAAGTTGAGGAATTCTCACAGATCAGAGGAGACTAAGGAAATAACAAGAAAATGCGACATAGGATCTTAGATACAATTCTGGAATAGACAAAGGACAATGGTGAAAATACTAGTGAATTTTTAATATAAGATCTGTGATTTAGTTAATAGTGTTTTACTATTATTGATATTTACTTAATATTAATATTTATTACTATCAATCCCCTGGTCTTGGTAATTGTACTATGGTTATATGACATTTTTCACATTAGGGGAAGCTGAGTGAGGGGTAAACAGGAACCCTCAATGTTATTTTTGTATTTTTCTCTAAGTGTAAACTTAGTTCAAAACATAATGTTAAAAACGGAACAAAAAAAATTAGCTGCTTATTGAATGCTTGATCCTCATATTTTCATGAGCACATTGCACATATCAACTTCATTGTAGGTGCCAAATAAATACATATCTTTTTTTTTTATTTCTTTAATTTTATTATGTTAGTCACCATACAATGCATCATTAATTTTTGATGTGGTGATCCACGATCCATTGTTTTCGCATAACACCCAGTGCTCCATGCAGTACCTGCCCTTCTTAATACCCATCACCGGGCTAACCAATCCCCCCTCCCCCTCCCTTCTAGAACCCTTTTTGTTTCTCAGAGTCCATAGTCTCTCATGGTTCATTTCTCCCTCCGATTTCCTCCCCCTTCATTTTTCCCTTCTTGTCCTAATGTCCTCCATGCTATTCCTTATGTTCCACAAATAAGTGAAACCATATGATAATTGACTTTCTCTGCTTGTATTTCACTTAACATAATCTCCTCCAGTCCCATCCATGTTGATGTAAAAGTTGGGTATTCATCCTTTCTGATGGCTGAGTAATATCCCATTGTATATATGGACCACATATTCTGTATCCATTCATCTGTTGAAGGGCATCCCAGCTCTTTCCACAGTTTGGCTATTGCGGACATTGCTGCTATGAACATTGGGGAGCATATGGCCCTTGTTTTCACTACATCTGTGTCTTTGGAGTAAATACCCAGGAGTACAAATGATGGGTCATAGGGTGGCTCTATTTTTAATTTTTTGAGGAACCACCACACTGTTTTCCAAAGTGGCTGTACCAACTTGCATTCCCACCAACGGTGTAAGAGGGTTCCTCTTTCTCCACAACCTCTCCAACATTTGTTGTTCCTTTCCCTGCCCATTTTTGCCATTCTAACTGGTGTAAGGTGGTATCTCAATGTGGTTTTGATTTGAATTTCCCTGATGGCTAATGATGATGAACATTTTTTCATGTGTCTGTTAGCCATTTGTATGTCTTCTTCAGAGAAGTGTTTTTCCATGTCTTCTGCCCATTTTTTGACTTGATTATTTGTTTTTTGGGTGTTGAGTTTGAGATCTATAAAGATCTTGGATACCAGCCCTTTATCTGTAGTGTCATTTGCAAATATCTTCTCCTATTCTGTGGGTTACCTCTTTGTTTTGTTGACTGTTTCCCTTGCTGTGCAGAAGCTTTTTATCTTGATGAAGTCCCAAAAGCTCATTTTTGCTTTTGTTTCACTAGCTTTTGGAGATGTATCTTGAAAGAAGTTGCTGTGGCCGATGTCAAAGAGGTTACTGCCTATGTTCTCCTCTAGGATTTTGATGGATTTCTGTCTCACATTGAGGTCTGTCATCCATTTTGAGTTTATCTTTGTGTATGGTGTTAGAGAATGGTCGAGTTTCATTCTTCTGCATGTGGCTGTCCAATTTTCCTAGCACCACTTATTGAAGAGACTATCTTTTTTCCATTGTGTATTTTTTCCTGCTTTGTCAAAGATTATTTGACCATAGAGTTGAGGGTCCATATTTAGGTTCTCTATTCTGTTCCATTAGTCTATAGGTCTGTTTTTGTGCCACTACCATGCTGTCTTGGTGATCATAGCTTTGTAATATAGCTTGAAATCGGGCAACGAGATGCCCCCAGCTTTGTTTTTCTTTTTCAACATCTCCTTGGCTATTCGGGGTCTTTCTGATTCCATACAAATTTTAGGATTGTTTGTTCCAGCACTTTGAAAAATGTCATTGGAATTTTGATCAGGATGGCATTGAAGGTATAGATTGTTCTGGGTAGCATAGACATTTTAACAATGTTTATTCTTCCGATCCATGAGCATGCAATATTTTTCCATCTTTTTGTGTCTTCCTCAATTTCTTTCATGAGTGTTCTGTAGTTCCTAGGGTATAGATCCTTTACCTCTTTGGTTAGGTTTATTCCGAGGTATCTTACGGTTTTTGGTGCTATTATGAATGGAATCGTTTCTCTAATTTCTCTTTCTACAGTTGTGTTGTTAGTGTATAAGAAAGCAACTGATTTCTGGGCATTGATTTTGCATCCTGCCACATTACTGAATTGCTGGATGAGTTCTAGTAATTTTGGGGTGGAGTCTTTTGGGTTTTCCACATAAAGTATCATGTTGTCTCTGAAAAGAGAGAGTTTGACTTCTTCTTTGCCAATTTGAATACCTTTTATTTCTTTTTGTTGTCGATTGCTGTTGCTAGGACTTCTAGTACTATGTTGAACAATAGTGGGGAGTGTGGGCATCTTTGACGTGTTCCTGATCTTAAGGGAAAGGCTCTCAGTTTTTCCCCATTGAGGATATTTGCTGTGGGTTTTTCATAGATGGATTTTATGAACTTGAGGAATGTTCTCTCTATCCCTCTACTCTGAAGAGTTTAATCGGGAAAGGATGCTGTATTTTGCCAAATGCTTTTTCTGCATCAATTGAGAGGACCATATGATTCTTCTCTCTCCTCTTATTAATGTGTTCTATCACAATGATTGATATGCGAATGTTGAACCACCCTTGCATCCCAGGGATACATCCCACTTGGTTGTGGTGGATGATCCTTTTAATGTATTGTTGGATCCTATTAGCAGGATTTTTTTGAGGATTTTAGAATCCATATTCATCAGAGATATCAGTCTGAAATTCTCCTTTTTGATGAGGTCTTTGCCTGGTTTGGTGATTAAGGTAATGCTGGCCTCACAGAATGAGTTTGGAAATTTTCCTTCAGTTACTATTTTTTGAAACAGCTTCAGTAGAATAGGTATTATTTCTTCTTTGAATGTTTGGTGGAATTCCCCAGGGAATCCATCAGGCCCTGGACTCTTGTTTTTTGGGAGGTTTTTGATCATTGCTTCAATCTTGTTACTGGTTATTGGCCTATTCAGGTTGTCAATTTCTTCCTGTTTCAGTCTTGGCAGCTTATAGGTTTCCAGGAAGGCCTCCATTTCATCCAGATTACTCAGTTTATTGGCACATAGCTGTTGATAATAATTTCTAATAATTGTTTCTATTTCCTTGGTGTTAGTCGTGATCTCTCTCTTTTCATTCATAATTTTATTAATTTGGGTCCTTTCTCTTTTCTTTTGGGTAATTCTGGCCAGTGGTTTATTGATCTTATTAATTCTTTCAAAGAACCAACTTCTAGTTTCGTTGATCTGATCTACTGTGTTTCTGGTTTCTAATTCATTGATCTCTGCTCTAATCTTTATTTCTCTTCTAATGTGTGGCTTAGGTATCATTTGTTGCTTTTTCTCTAGTTCTTTAAGGTGTAGAATTAGTTGGTGAATTCGGGATTTTCTATTTTTTTGAGTGAGCCTTGGATGGCTGTGTATTTCCCCCTTAGGACAGCTTTTGCAGTATCCCGTAGGTTTTGGACCGGTGTGTTTTCATTCTCATTGGTTTCCATGAATTGTTTAAGTTCTTCTTTGATTTCCTGGTTGACCCAAACATTCTTGAGCAGAGTGGTCTTTAGCTTCCAAGTGTTTGAATTTCTGCCAAATTTTTTCTTGTGATTGAGTTCCAGTTTTAAACATTGTGGTCTGAGAATATGCAGGGAATAATCTCAATCTTTTGGTATCAGTTGACACCTGATTTGTGACCCAGTATGTGGTCTATTCTGGAGAAAGTTCCATGTGCGCTCAAGAAGAATGAGTATTCTGTCATTTTAGGGAGGAATGGTCTGTAAATGTGTATGAGGTCCATCTGGTCCAGTGTATCACTCAAAGCTCTTGGTTCCTTGTTGATTTTCTGCTTAGATGATCTGTCCATTGCTGAGAGTGGAGTACTGAGGTCTCCTACAATTAATGTATTGATATCAATATGACTCTTTATTTTGGTTAACAGTTGGCTTATGTAGATGGTTGCTCCCATGTTGGGGGCATAGATATTTACAATTGTTAGATCTTCTTGTTGAATAGACCCTTTAAGAATGATATAGTGTCCTTCTGTGTCTCTAATTACAGACTTTAGTTTAAAATCTAATTTGTCTGATATAAGAATTGATAGCCCAGCTTTCTTTTGAGGTCCGCTGGCATGGAAGATGGATCTCCATCCCTTCACTTTCAGTCTGGATGTATCTTTAGGTTCAAAATGAGTCTCTTGTAGGCAGCATATGGATGGGTCCTGTCTTTTTATCCAATCTGCAACCCTGTGCCATTTTATGGGAGCATTTAGGCCATTCATGTTGAGAGTGGTTATTGAAAGATATGCATTAATTGTCATCATGTTTCCTGTGAAGACATTGTTTTTATAGATTGTCCCTGTAAATTGCTGTTGTATATCACTCTTGGGGTCTTTCTCCTTTTATAGAACCTCCCTTAATATTTCTTGCAGGGCCGGCCTAGTGGTCACATATTCTTTCAGTTTCTACTGGTCTTGGAAGCTCTGCATCTCTCCAGCCATTCTAAATGAGAGCCTTGCCAGATAAAGTATTCTTGGCTGCATGTTCTTCTCATTTAGTACCCTGAATATGTCTTGCCAGGCCTTTCTGGCTTGCCAGGTCTCTGTGGATAGGTCTGATGTTATTCTGATGTTCCTCCCTCTGTACATAAGGAATCTCTTCCCCCTAACTGCCTGTAAGATGGTTTCCTTTGTTCTAAGATTTGCAAGTTTTACTATTACATGCCGAGGTGTTGGCCTGTTTTCCTTGATCTTGGGAGGGGTCCTCTCTGCCTCTAGGACACAAATGTTTGTTTCATTCCCCAGATTAGGGAAGTTCTCAGCTATGATTTGCTCAAATATATCTTCTAGCCCTCTCTTTCTCTCCACCCCCTCAGGGATCCCAATAATTCTGACATTGGAATGCTTCATGGTGTCACTCATTTCTCTGATTCTATTTTCATGGATTCTGAGTTGTTTTTCCCTGGCCTCCGCTTTTCCCTTTTTATCTATTATTGTCTTCCAGGTCACTGATTCATTCTTCTGCCTCACTTACCCTAGCTGTTAGATTATCTGGATTAGATTGGATCTCATTGATAGCATTTTTAAGTTCTGCCAATTCAGCTTTCAATCTGCCCTTAGAGACTCTGTATTGCCATTAATTGATTTCTCCATTCTAGCTATTATCTTTACAATTGCTAGCCTGAATTCATTCTCCGACATCTTGGTTATATCTGAAACCATTTGTAAATCTGTGGCATAAGTCATAGTCTCTGAGTCTTTCCTATTTTAGGGGTTCCTCCTCCTAGTCATTCTGTTGATGGGTGTTTGAGGGAATGTATAGAGTCGAAATTATTGACCAGAACCAAAGCAAGATGCACCTGTTTTCTAGGAACCTTAGGGTTGCTGGCCTCTTGTTCTCCCAGCCTGTCTTCTGGGGGAGGGGCCTGCCGCACTGTTACTCAGGCAACCCTATTTGGGCAGAGTTGCCCTGCACCCCTGCGGCGGGGGATGGGCTCAGTGGGAACCAGTTTTGGGGGCTTTTGTTCTCTAGCAGCTTTCCCTGATGGCTTTCCATGTCTCTTCCAAGAGTCAGAGCAGAAAAGACTATTTCCAACCCTCTGCCTCAGAGCAGAGTTTGCAGTCTGTTCTTCAGTGAGATCTCCAGGCCACACTGTCTCTGTTTCTGTCCTTGCTGCTATAAACTGCAGCGTCCTGGGTTGTGCACCCCTCCACAGCACCCCCAATCCTGCCTCCAGGTCGGGGCATGTCTCTGTCCTTTGTGCTTCTAAAGCCGCCAGCCACTCCCTGTTTGCCCACGGGACCCCACCATTCCGGGTTTCCGTCCTGGGGGCTGCCCTAAAGTCCTTTCCCCGCTGCTACCGGTCTGCGAGTCTGTGCCCATCCCCAGCACACGAGGCTGTCACTCACCGGCGGTGTAGGATCCCCACAGCCAGGCACCCTCCCGCTGCCATTTATCCTCCGATATCTGCCCGCAGAATCATGGCTCCCCGCTTCATACCTCAAAACCAACTGCCTGCGATATTCTGTTTGTAGAGATCCAGATCTTCTTACATTTCAGGTTGATTTCTTGGGTGTTCAGAGTGGTCTGGTAGATATCCAGCTCAATTCCGGGGACCAGTTGGAATAGGGTCCCCTACTCCTCTGACATCTTTTCTCCCTCAAATAAATACATTTCTGAGTAAATCATTGCCTTATACATGAACTTTATCTTAATATTAAATATTTTATAAATATCATCATGTTAATTTTATTACAGACAGGGAAAATAATTTTGTTCCACTTCTTTATTTGCTCATTCCACACACCAATTGTTTTCCAGACATTCTAAGTGCTGGAGATACATTGTTGATCAAAAATAATAAATATTTTTTTCATAGACTCTGCTTTTAGTAGAGAATAAAGACATTAATCAAGTTATCACATAACTTTATATCTACTATAAATGAAGGAAAAAACCCAATATTTTATAAAGGTATATATGAGGATTTGAAATTGTCAAATAATTTAGTGAAGTCTCACCTGAAGGAAGTACAACAATTACTAAAGATAATGTATTTTTTAAGTGTAAAATAAATAAATATATGATTTCTCTGAATGCAAAATTTAAAGAAATCTTCAATCACTTGTTTTATCAGGGATATCATCTATATCATGTACGTATTTTTCTGCTACTATAGACACTGATGAAATCCTTTTTGATTGGTCAAGAAATAAATGACAATGGAACTTTTTATCAGACTTCAAAACCAACTCCTGATTTAAAAATTCAAAATAGTACCCAAAAAATTAAGCACACTTTGTCTGCTAATAGCTTTCGTTTTGTCCAATTATTTTCCTGCATCTTTTTTTTTTCCTTAAAAAGTAAGGTGCATTAACTGATTTTTGAAGTTAAATCACCCATGCATTCCTGGAGTAAATCTCATTTGGTTGTCAGGTATTCTTTTTATATATCACTGTGATAGAGGTGCCAATAATTTTTTTTTAGGATTTTGTATGCATTATTATAAAAGCAGTTTGTTCATAATTTATTATGTTATACTTTTCAGTTTGGGTAGCATTATGATACTGGACTCCTGAGAACAGACTTGGGAATTGTGTTCTCTGTTTTTATTCTTTGGAAGATTTTATTTAAGAATGGAGGCATCTCAGGACACCTGGGTGGCTCTCTCGCTTGGTTCAGCCTCTGCCTTCGGCTCAGGTCATGAACTCTGGTCTTACGTTCAAGTCCAGTCCCCTGCTCAGGGAGTGGGGGTCTGCTTCTCCCTCTCCTCCCTCTGCCCCTCCCCCCCACCCCCCACTCCCACCTTTGCTCATTCTGTCTTGCTCTGGTCTCTCTTTCTAAAATAAATAAATAAAAAATCTTAAAAAAAAAGAAAGAATGGAGGCATATCTTCCTTAAATAAGAAAATTCACTAATTGACCTGGGATTTCTTTTTTGGGCAATTTTCACTAATGTGTTCTTTTTTTTTTTTTTTAATGGATATAAAACTATTCAAATTTTCTATTTCTTTTTCTGTCAATCTTGTTAATTTACATTTTTGAGGAATTTGTCTATTTCATCCAAACTGTCATATTCACTGGCATAAAGTTATTCATAACATCTGCTACTGTTCCCTGATCTGGATTATCAGAAACCAAATTTGTCCTTTTATTATAGAATTAGAAAACTAGATTTTATGTATGAAACAGTATTTTCTAGACATTGCATAACAGGCGAAGCAGAGCTGTTGTTTCTAGAGCAAAAATAAACCAGGAAAGCCCTCACGCATACCAGCTTACTATAAGAAGACAGGACTCAGTAAAGGAGGGAAAAACCAAACAGAGCCTGATTATTGTGCTGATTTGAGACGGAAGAGATTGGGGTTTGGGCAGATCAAAGTAGCTAGAATTTGCACGGAAGAGAACCAGAGAGGAGGTGGAGAATGCTCATGAGATCTCTTTGGCTGAGAGAGTCTTTGGCTGAGTCTCACTATGTGTTTGAATGAAAGGACATGACCTAAGCCCCAGGAAACGACTGCCAGTAAATGTAATAGCAATGTGTAATTATTGTATTTTACAAAATTATTGGCAATATATTGAAATAAAGCACAAAACATCAAAATGAAAAACTGTCCCTTTACAACAGATATTTCAAAAACTTATATTCTTTAAGGGTCTACTACATGCCAGGCATTATATTTACTCCTCACATGACCCTGTTCAAATAGATGAGGGAGAAGTTGGTATTCAGAGAAGGGTATTTATTTGACTGAAGCATTTCTTTTGTTCTATCTCCATGGAATATGGAAAAGGGAATAACTTAGACATTACATAGAATAACATTATTTATAAATGTCCAAATTAAAACTGTACTATACAAATAAAATGTTGGTTAAAACCTGGAAAAAAATGTCTTAGTCTAATATTTAAATTGAATTTCTCCAGCTTTCCTTGAATTAAATCATTTTTTCTGTAATACATTCCTGATGATCCCAAACTTTCCTTGTTACTTGAAGGAAGTATAGAAGAATATGCTCGCTGGGCAAATTCATAGTGGTGCTTGTTATTTTTTAAGGTGTTGGATCCACAGGCATAAACACTGACATCTGTCAACAATGACACAGCCCTAATCTTTGGAGCATAGCAATTACCCAATTCTTGAGTGATTTCCTCAGACTTTGCCAGAATATCTATTCCTTGAAAGAGGCAGAAGAAAATGTTTTCCCTGACTAATGTGTTCTTGTACAGTTTCAAATTGCATTTATTCTTCCAACCTAATACATCTCAGCATGACCCTATAGCAAACATGTGATTTAAAGAAAACAAGAGCAAACATAAATATCACTTCACTCAATACAAGCCACCATATAACTCCTGATAGTGTAGTACAGTGTTTTCACTTTATAGAATTATATGTGTACCACATCTAGGGAGATTTAGAAACAAAAAGTGTTAATACTTTAAATTTATTTTCATAATAGAGGCAAATATTTCCAAATGACTGTATAGGACTCACAATACACATTTTAACATATGGTAACATTTCTCAAAACCAAGTACAAAAGAATGTTTTTGACAAACCTTAATTGCCTAGTTAAAAAAAATGTAATATGCAAGTGGGTTTGATATGTTCATTTTATATGCAGAGTCATTTCTGTAATGATAAGTAGTTATACTATATGCTTTCGGATTTTTTTTACTGAAATGATGACTTCTTTGAAGTTGCATAAGTTTGGGTGATTTGTTTTCAGAAATGTTTTCTGACAGGAGATAAAATATATTGTTCTTTGCAGTGTTTTTCATGCTGAAGTGCAATTTTTGTCCTGTTGCATTTATTTTTAGACAACTTGTGAAGCTTAACTATGATATTCCTTTAAAAAATAGAATAGTTGCTGTGATAAAAATACAGATTTTTCTAAGCATGTTTATGCTTTTAATATCTAGTTAGGTAGTGTCAACCTGTTAGCAAAGTTAATGTCGTACATCTTCATCACTCCATAAAAGCATTTTTTTTCTCTTTTTACTTTATAGCTTTATTTGATAAGATATTTTAAAATGTGGTAAGAAAAATCTTATTTGTGGAATACTGACTTGGTATGTGATTATCCAAGTTTCTTTTGCCATTACTCATATGTTCATATACTTAGAAACAAATACACATGGAAGGACACAGATATAAATGAACGTCCTTCATCATGTATGTATTTATAGAGAAGGGCTATTCTTTTCAAAATTTGGATATTCATTAAATAATGTTTGTCTAATTTATATAAATAAAAATAAAGTCCTTTAGAAATCAAATATAATTGTATACTCAAAATCCCTTTTAATGATGCAAAACCTTATCAAATTAATTTGAGCACTTTGGTGAAATATGTAACTTTCTAGGACAATATTATCAAATTTGACCCAGTTGCTGGTTCAAGTTCTGGTGGAAGAATGGCAGAATTTTGGTTTTCAAACTTCCCCTTTTTCTATCAAATACCAGATAAACTAGCCAGGATAATAAAGTTAAAACAAATAAGCAAACTTGGATGACATCTTAAACAGAACGTTGTGACAGGAAATCCCCCCAGTAAACAGGTGTCAGGAGTGGCAAATCACCTAGAAGACAGCAAGAGCAGAGGGTTTTAAAATCAGTGGGGCAAGTATACTGATAAGGGAATGATGGGTCCTACAAGGCACAGAATTCAGAAATAGAAAACATTTACTCAGTAAATACTATAAAATATTATAATAAAGTATTAGAGTTCTACCCTAAAAATGATAAAGGGATCTGCAATCAAGCAGTAAAACTGGATAATGGACAAGTGAGAGCATTCCTTACAGGCTCGAAATTGAGAGTCAGTGCCAACAAATGCACCACCAAAGAATGAATTGCATGGGGAGTAACTAAGGACCTCAAAGAGATCAAGGTGTTCAGAGGTGGTATACGCTCTGGAAGATTTCAGAAATCTCCATCAAATTTCACAAATCACCTGGCAGATGAATGGAGACCGCTCAGGGAAAGAGAGGAGATAGCATGGAGAAAGAAGGATCAGATAGTTGAAAGGGATGGTTCCAGGGGAAGCAGATCTGAGAAAGTATCAGCAAAATACAGTTTTAAAGGTGAGAGCTTATCTTTCGGAGGTAAGTCCTCAGTCAACTTATGTTTTGGTTTCCCTAAGACCAAGATACCCCGTACATTTTGATGTGTAACAACCTGAAGACAAAGGCATCCTATGTGACTAAGTAAAACCCCTGAGATCTGCACCTGAACATTTGTAGATATCTCTGCTTGCCTGTATCTCTTTCTCCTGCTTTACTGTATCTTTACCTTTCTTAAAACTGTAAGATGGAATTCTCTATGGAGTCTTGTGAGTTCTCTCAGAGACTTGTGAGTCCTTTCAGTTATCTGACCATGTATTATTGCTACATAAACTTCCATGCAGAATATGATTAGGCAGATTGCTGGGACTTCACTGAGCTTACAGAGCAGGGTGTGCAAATTAGGTTGCATATGCTATTAATTGAGTTATGCTTGCTACTTTATTGCTTGCTAATCTACTGATGACTGCTGAATCTATGTCCAAAACACAAATCATTCCCTTTTGAAAAGATAGTTTACCGAACACCTTCACTTGGATGTCCTATGTGAATCTCATGTTTAATATGTCTAAAACTCAGCTCCCAAAACTTCCTCTTGATTATATACTCCTGTAACTATCAGTTTCTGGAATGTTCCCTAAAAGAAGTATCTAGAAGGGCCCAGCTATCGTCCATAATGACACCCAGAGACCCAACCACTTTTAATCCTCCATCCACTCTCCAGGTCTTGGTACCACCTCATTTTAGGTCCTCAGAGAAGAGCATGATTACTTTGTCTTTCTAGACTATTCAGCTGATTGCTTTCAAGCCAACCCAGGTCACAGCAGCAAAGGACATTTTTTGTATGGAGTTCTTTCATACGACCCACAAACACTAGAGCAGTGATTACCATCCATTTCAGACAAAAGAGCATGATTACTTATACAGTGTTCACAACATAAAGTCCTTCCATGTCTCTGAGGGAATTCATCCTCTCTGATATACATCTCCTTAGATCAGATAAAGAAACAACCCTATTCTCTAGCATAGTACCTCTTCAAGTTAGAAAAATGTGGCTCTGGAGTCAAACAAATTTGGCTCCACTGCTTTATCTCATAAAATACCTCATAAAGTTAATGTGATGAATAAATGATTTCCTAACCATTTATTGATAAACACAGAGAAATTTTGTAATAAATTATATATGAGCTTATTTTAATTATTACAAACAAAAGAATATTCACTCCTACTCCAATTAACTATGCAAAATTTTCTAAACTCTCTGAGTACCTAATGCTATACTCTATATGATCCTGCCTTCACATTCAAGTTAATTTCAATCCTCCTCAACTATCAGTGTATCAACCTCTTTCGTATATCAAAAGTGCTTGTCAATATACTGCATTTTTGCATCATATAGTAAGTTAGCTTCCCAAACATATATATTTTACATATTCCTTGTTTAATTGTGAACTCTTCTAGACAGGAAACTGGCCTCTATTACTTTATTTTCATAGCATCTACTTAAAGGTTTAGAAACAACTGTTCAAAATGTTGGGTATTTTTTTATTTATTGATCCAGTATTGGATAGTTAGCAAGATGAATTAGCAATTTTTGAGGTAGCATAAGAAAAAAAAAAAAAAACGCTAGTATAGGTAACCTTTCAAAAAGCAAGATTAAACATATGAGAATCCCAAGGCCAGTTACCAAAAAGTTACTGTATTTAAATTATTATTTTTATTTTTTAGCTTTCCATTTTGAAATAATTACAGAATAAAAATTCTCAAAACTCAGAAAAAGAGCTTGCTGTACACTTCACACAGGTTCCTCCAATGTTAATATCTTATATGACCATAATGAAATTATCAAAATTAGGAAATTAACATTCATGCAATACTGTGAACTAATCTGCAGACTTTGTTGAACCCACCAATTTTTTCACTGATGCTCTTTTTCAGGTTAAGGGTCTCACACTGCATTTAATTTCATGTCTCCTTCCAATCAGGAAGAGATTTATCATTCATGATCTTGACATGTTTGAATAGTACTGCCCACTTATTTTATAGATGTCCCTGAATTTGGGTTTGCTTGATGTGTTTTTATGAATCAACTTTGGATAAGGTACCACAGGTGTGACATTGTATCCTTCTCAGGGCACAGTATCAACCTGGGGATTATACTGATATTTCTTATCATCAGTGAGATTAACTTTGATCACTTAGTTAAGGTGGAATCTGGACAGGTTCCTCTAGATGATTTTTTTCTTTGTAATTAGTATTTTCTTGAAAGAGAGTTTGAGACTATATAATTAACCTATTTCTTATCATGCTTCATTCATTAATTTTAGCATCCTTTGATAATTCTTTGCCTTCTGCGAGTGGTGTTCACCAAATGTTGATTTTTTATTTCCATTGTTCCTTCTCCATTTATTAATTGGAATTCTACTGTAATAAGGAACTGTCCTTTCACCCTCATTTATTTATTTATTCAATTATTCTTCTATATACCTGTGTAAACTCAAGGGTATTTTGCCCTAGGGTTATAATCCATTACCATTACCATTATTATTTCTCTCTGTCTTACCTCCCTGCCCCCCCAGATTTGGTCATTGGGAGCATCTTCAATCTCTTTCCTACATGGTTTTGACATGCCCCCACCATGTTTTGAGCATTATATTTATTACTAATAAGTTTGAATAATTGTATGTTTATTATTTGTAGTTTTATTTATTCTTTTATGAATTATGCACTCATATTATTAATAGTATCTGCCTTAAAAGAAAATTCCTGGAAGATTATGTGTTTTGGGGAGATGCATAGTTATTGGGCCATCTTGGATCTGTATTTCCAAAATTTCATGGATTCTACAATTTCAAATCATAACTTCTCTATTATTCTCTCTATATTCTTCTTCTTCTCTCTTCTTTCCTTTTCTGACCATTATCTTTATATACCTGGTGAATGAAAACAGGCAAATACACTGCATTTCTGTAATACCTGATTTGAAATTGAAAAAAATAGTGGTTCATTATACTGTATTTTAATTTGGCTCCATCATCCTTATATTCTAAACTAACACTGCTTCAGCAGTTTTTTTTTTTTCTATTTCAGAAAATTTTCCTCTAAGGCATAATTATAATTATTTAAAAGATTTGTTATTCATGGTTATTAGATTTTTCTTTATGGGACCAAGGTGATTCAAATTTTGTTTAGAAAAGACTTTTTATTCATAAAATGCTTATATAATAATGTTAATATGTTAAAGGGATTATACAATATAAAATAAGAATGGAGGGGTGCCTGGATGTCTCAGTGAGTTAAGCAGCTGATTTCAGCTCAGATCATGATATCACGGTCCTGGAATCGAGCCCCACATCAGCCTCCTGGCTCAGCAGACAGTCTGCTTGTCCTTCTGCCCTTCCCTCCACTCGTGCTCTCTCTTCCTCTCTCCCAAATAAATAAATAAAATCTTTAAAATAAGAATGGAGAAAACTACTATGAGCAAATATCTATGTAGCTTAATTTTTAGCCACCACTTAACCATTTTGAAAAAGGATACATATGCAAAACTAACCTAATAATGTAACATATTATATTACTTATCTTACTTTTCCCTTTTACCTCAAGATATTTGTAAAGCAATCTACTACCTAAAGTAGTATTTTTGTCATCTTTTCATATCCTTCCTTCAACAATATGGTGGAAAAATGGACTCAAATATCAATATCAGATGGCCATTAAAGGTTTCCTATTTTCTTTATGTAAGAATATTTTGATGCTGCATAATTTTTTCACATTTATAACTTAACATGGCCCTAGAAATAGTTTAAATTCAAATCTTAAAAAGTAATTAATTAAATTCAAATCTTAGGTACTGCAGACCTTGATTTATAATAAAAAATAAAATATTTCAAACACATAATGACAATTACAATGATAATATGTATAATCTACTAATTACAATGATAATACATATAATTTACTATGTTTTATGTAATAAAATGTAATGTAAATAAAATATGTAAATAAAAAATGTAATAGCAGATATCAATTGAATATAGTAAATGACAATAAATGTAAGAGAAAAGAAGTTCCTAAACATTTCACATTCTGTGTCACCTTACTTCTCTCCATTATCACCCAGCAATTGGAAAAGACTTGTATTTAATGTGACTCTATTCCAGTTGTCATTTCCAAGTTTGCTTTCTTACAAGTGATACATTCTTTCTTTTTCTCATCATGATTTATCTACTTTCTCTCCATCATGTTCCCTATCAATTTTTTTTCAGTTATCTTTATAATTCCCTAATATAACAATATATAAAAATATATAAAAAGATCCAATATCTATTTTAATTAATGAAAAATAACAACTTAAGAATCAGAATGACATTTACAGCACAGAGTTTATTTTAGAAATGTCTATATTTAATCTAAGTTTTTGTTTTATAGCAAAGGGATTGAGTTCATACCCTCCAAGTTAGTTCAGGCTATAAAAAACAAAACTCAAATTTAAGCCTTCAACTTGAATGATATTTCCAGCACCTGCAGGCATTCTCCATCTTCTGTATATTAAGTTAATTTTTAAAAATATAACATAAAAGAAATTCAGAGTAAGACATGACTGTGGAATAAAACTGGAAAATGAGAAGCCCTACCTAAAATCTGAAAGACCTATCTGAGGGGCTATAAAATTGAACTTGCTTTGTGACTAAAATTCAAAAACTATCAAAGACATGAAATAGTTTGATGAAACTAAAATAATATGCATAATAATTGTCATTTTCCCACAGTTTTTAAATTTGTCATTCACCTTCAAGGTATGAATCTCTGTTTAATAAAAGACAAATGAAGAAACATATATAAAAAAATAAAGATAATTGTCATTAACAATAATAAGTACCTTAGCATATTTATTATAATATAGGTATGAGCATAGTCATTAAGTGTTCAGATTCTAGAGGGAGAGAGATGGATTCAAGCCTTTTCTACCATTTACTTAGCTGTGAGATACTGAACATGTTTTTAAATTTTCTGTGACCCTCTTTCCTCATCTACAAAATAGGATAACAAAAATAGCAAATTTATAGATTTGTTGAGAAGATAGAGAAAATCGTACATGTGTTGTTGTAACTATTTGCCATTATTATTATAATCAAACCTGTTAAAATACTGCTATTCATTTCCTAAGAGACCTCTGTCCCTTTAAAAATGAGTTAGGATAATACTTCTTCAACCTTTTCTTCAGCTCCAAAAATAGATATGGATAGAATAATAATCATGAGTTTAAAAAAAAAAAAAAAAAAGAATTTCAAACCAAGGTGAATGGACCAATGACACCCGAGTCACACACATTTCCTGGCACGGAAGCTTATTGTAAGCACTCTGATCTAATGTCCCACTGAGTACCAGACCCATTTTGGCACTTAATAAATGTTTGATTAAAGGGCCAGACTAGTTTGCATTTCAAAAATTTATTTCTAGAACTTTGTGTTCTTTCATTTCAACTACAGGCACTTATTTCTACCCTCTGAGTACATATTAAGTTTCAAAAATACAAGAATTGGCAGTAGGTACTTCATGAATGGTATTATCAAAACTCTTTTAAGGAAATCCAGATACAAAGAACTGCAACACATGAAAAAGTCTTCAAGCCATATGGGTGAAATTATAGAGAACATTCACAACCAGTTTTTCCTGTGAAATGAAGATTTTAAAAGAAATAGAAATATACATTCACTAACCAGGTGAACATTTACAGTTTGTACTTATTGTTAAAGATTATATAAAAGATTTTATGCTATCATGGTCCTTTTCTACTCAAGCTGTTTATTTTTTAAAGGAAAATATACTTCTCCTATAAGCTAAGTATCCAGTAAATCTTATACCTAAGGGAAATTCCACGACTGAAGAAAATAGCTGGACCAGGTTATGTCCAAATAATTTGTTTTTGGTTTACTTTTCTTGAAGACTTCAAAATGAGAGCCTTCTCCAATTTGTTCATTAAAGGAAATTAACTGTTTTTTTGCTGGTTACTTTGTATTAGGATATATCTCTACCCAGAGACCTACCCAGAGAAATAATAATTATTTAAGAAGCTGATTTTCCAAGGCTCTGAGACTTCCTGTATTTCCTGTAACTCAATGCTGAAATCCCTCCACAACATGGCTAACAGGCATTCTATTTCTTTTTGGATATTTTGAGCAATGAATAAACCACCACTGATTTCTAGTCAAAACTAAACTAGTTAAATGGAGGCCTTTTGAAGCATTTAAAAGAATCTGTTAAACTAAACTAAAAGCACTAGAAACCTGGTTTTATACAAGCTAGGCAATTTTTATTACTAGACCACTGTAATAATTAGAGGTAATGTATTTTTTTGCCATTTTATTTTCACAGACCAGAAGCCCAGCCAGATCCAGACTGAGAAACTTTAAAAAATTGAAAATGTGGCAATTATTTTTAATTGCCAGGTTCAGGGCAAAGCAATTTAAAATTACTAGAGCTTCCATTTTGTTTCCAGCACTTTAACTTGGAACTGTGTCAAATAATTCTCTACTATGGCAATCTAAATTACATTAAGCCAATTTACAAATGGAACATTTTAAGAATCATAGATGAGGAAAAGGCCATTAAAATAAATAAAAGTGGATATAGAAGACTATTAGAGTGTAGCTATTCTGGACTGGGAGCAAGGATGTAGTCATATTTTTTAACATATGATATAGAAGGAGAAAAATCTTAGGTAAACTCTAATCTATCCTGGTAAAACCATAATGTGAGAATCATGTTCATTTATAGGTGTTATAATTTAAGAGAGTGCCAATCTAAAGCACATAAAGAGAATAGGTTCGATCATTAAGGAGAGTTTCAAAATGCTTTATATGTTAAATAAACTGATATGACTGGTGCTATTTAGTTAAGAAAAGAGAAGACCAGGAAAGAAATTGCAACTACTTTAAAAGTTCTTGAGTAACTATGATGCGCAATTGGGATGCTTGTCAATTTCTGAGGAAAAACTGGATAAAACTGGAATCAAAGAATGAATGTGACCATATGGTGGGTACATTTGCAATTAATTTGAAAGATAATTTTCTATTAATTAAATTTAGACAAATGTGGTTATAATTAGAGGTCTCCATCACCAAAATTATACCCGTAAAGCCGAGTAGATTAAATTTTACAGATGTTGTAAGGAGGACATATGCATCAAGCAGAATATTATATTAGATACATTACAAAGTTATAACTTGTCTGGTATAAGAAATATAAATGGAGACTCAGAAACCAGAAATTCAATTTCCTTTCTCCTGGTGTAGTAGTTTGATATCTCGTCTTATCTTTTTATAGGAAGTTACAAATTAATATATGTGATCCTTTTCTCTAAATTCAAAACCAAATCTGAAATTGGAATCAAATATTAAAAAATTTATCCCCTACTTCTTATTGCTTCATATCCTTCCATCAAGAATATAAAATTCAACTTAACAACATGCCTCAGCAAAGACTAAAAGAACTTCTTCATAGTAAATCGTCTTTCTTAAATATTTTCATTTGAAATAAGCTCAGTATCAGAGGCAAGTCAGTATATACCCCAGGTCTTGGTGTTTTGGTTTGAAATTCCCAATTCAAGTAAAATATTTCTCTGAAGATTCACTGTGGGCCTTTAAAATGCATTTGAATGTTTTATTCTAACAGAATAAAATTGTTTAACATGTTATAGAAAGTTTTCCCAAAACCTTTTGAGTAAAGTTGATGCTTTAGAAAAATACTTAAACAATATGCCATGTTTATAAAGCCCTCACAGGAAAACCTGGTCTACAGTTTGAGAGAGACAACGTGAAGATGTCAAATATATATCATAGGAAATCGAGACTTTTGTTTTAAATTATAATTATTGATATTCGAATGTATTATCACTATATTTTAAAATAACTGTAATCAAAACAACCTTTATTAAAGCGAATAAAGACAAATGAAAAAATATATAATTGTAGGGCCCCTGGGTGGCTCATTTGTTAAGCATCTGCCTTCGGCTCAGGCCATGATCCCAGAGTCCTGGGATCGAGCCCCACATCAGGCTCCCTGCTTGGTGGAAAGCCTGCTTCTCCCTCTCCCACTCCCCCTGCTTGTGTTCCCTCTCTCGCTGTCTCTCTCTGTCAAATAAGTAAATAAAATCTTAAAAAAAAGAAAAAAATATATAATTGTAGAAAAGCTATGAATATGAAAGAGAATGTGCTAGCTTCACTCTAAAAGCAATAGTTGAAACTATTTTATATGAAGTAATCTAACCATATTTTCATTTAAAAAATATAAACCATTTCAATTCCAATTACTTTAAATTAGTATGAAAGCTTTCTAAAATTGGGTCATTACAGTTTAGACCATTGGTCTAAAGAGTTACTTAAGGATTTGAAATGAAAAGTAAGACTATGGCAAATATGTTACATTGCTCCCTACTGCCTGAGCAACCAAGTGGAAGATGTGCTTCCAATAAAATATGATGAAATAATATAAGTGACAGAATTCTCCATCCAGTACACTGAACCCTAAAAGTTACTTCATAGTCCATCATAAAACTTAAATATTAGAGAATAGTCCCTGAACTGAAAAATGGAAAACTACTAAATCCTACTACTCTGTTTCCCAAATATGGCAGAAGAAGCAGAGGACTGATCATGAACAGCTTTGTGCTATCTGACTAAACAAATTTCTCTTAAACCATTAAAAAATGTAAGAATGTCGGGGCACTCAATCAGTTAAGCATCTGACTCTTCATTTCGGCTGAGGTCATGATCTCAGAGTCATGAGATCGAGTCCTGTGTCAGACTACACACTCAGTATGGAGCCTGCTTGAGATTCTCTCTCTCCCTCTGCCTCTCCCCACCTCCCGTGTGTGCTCTTGCTCTCTCTCCCTTTAAAAAAAAAAAAAAGAGAGAGAGAGAGAGAAATTAAGAATCCAACTGACATGAGCGGGTTTTTTGTTTTGTTTTGTTTTGTTTTGTTTTGCTTTAGAAAGATTAACTGACTAGAAATTTTAAATAAGAATATAAGGACAGGATTGGAGATAGACAATATGGATGTTTTTAGGTAAAAAAAATGAACATAGGGGTAGTAATAGTATTTACAGGATATTAAATAAATGTAAATGAAAAGTTCTGGTAATCAGTTTGATGTGGAAAGGTGGAGAAGATGAAGAAACCCAGAAAAACCCTGAAATGGTTAGAGTGACTGCATGAAAGGGAATGCCATTTTTGGAGAGAGATACTAAAGAGAAAAGGGCAAAGCATCACTTTGCAGAGAAGGAGAAATTAAGTAATGCATTTGGATATGGATTTGTTGAATTTGAGATGTGCATTAAAGTTTTGGGGGGAGATGCCCAGGAGAAAAGTTATAAATATTAATCTGTGGCTCAGGAAAGGGATTTGAATTGAAAACAAGGATTTCCATGTCATCAGTTTTGGGTAAGATCTGAGTCTAAAGACCTAGGAGATATGTCCAAAGTTAATTTGTAGAGTATATTGTAGAATACAGAAGTCCAAGGATGGAGACTCAAAAAACAAAAACAATAACAAGAAACAAACAAAAGAATCATTAAAGGATGCCTTACAAACAGAATAAAAAGAGTAGTCAGAAAAAAAATGTTAAAGTAAAAGTGTCCTAGAAACAAAAAATGAGAAAGCTTTAAAAATATTCATGTATTGAACACTCTGAAAAGTCAAATAAATTAGAAGCTGTATATATTTTCTTTTTGATTTGGTAATTGGATAGCTTTAGGGTTATGATTCCACTCGGGGAAAAAAAGCCAGATTGCTTAAAGTGAAGTAATACAGAAAATCTGTATTGACTCCTTTCTCAAAAATCTTAGGGATAAGAGAAAAGGTAGGACCTTAGTATCTCTAGAAATATATGGAATGTAGGGAGGGCTTTATCAGAAGAAGAAATTTAAGATGTTTGTAGCCATAGGAGAACAAATTAATATACAAATACAGTAAAACATAGAAAAGAAAATGCAAAGTTAATAGATTAGCTCTTTGTAAGATTTGGAAGGAGATAATGGTGAATTAGTGGAGGAATTAGGAGGAAAAAAAACCTTTCCTTTTAGAATTTCAAAAAAATACAGATATAATTATTTACAGTTTAGCTTCATCTAGTACCAGTTAATCAGCTCTTCTTTTAACCATTAGGGAGTTGCAGTTTCTCAGATGTTTCTTTGATTTCTCCATGAGTGTCTAACATTAGTTGTGTCTCTTTCGAGGGAGAGGCCAAAGCCCAGATCTTACCCCTCCTGTAAGTGTGGCATAAGAAGGAACCCAGAAGCAGGCTGGTGTTAAAAGATTTGGCCCTGCCTGCTTCCAGTTTTCACACCCACTGTGGAGGAGAGAACACTCAGTGAATCTGTTGATTTCCCTTCAGCTGATGTTTGTTCTCCTCCTTTACTTTCAGTCACCTTGCTACAGCTTCCCCTTACTCCATCAGCACCAGGTGCTGATGCTAATCCACTCCTCTGTCCAGGTGATTTTGCAAGCAATGCTTTTCCCAAGGCAATGTGGACAGGAGGAAAAGTGTTTTTGCTAAAATCTTCTATTCCAAAGTATTTCCCATTTGTAAAAATTTCCCCTCTTTTGCTTGGTGCCAAAATTTCTCCCATTCCTTGGGACCCAATTACCTTTGGTCAATGCACCAAATATTTGAGATTTCATGCTGGATTTTTCAGGTTTGTCAATTTCTTTTTTCTTTGGTACCCCAGGCTATCAGAAGGAAATGTCAGTTTATGTAATTAGCCCTTCTTATCAGGAACCAGTAAACATTTGTTTAGTTTTGTTTTTCCCCCTAATGAACATGATTGTGAGAATAGGAGTATTTCCTGTAAAAAGTACTGTAAGGATGTTTTCTTCAAAGCTTTTAAGTATATCACTCTCTGTTTTCAGGAACAGTTTTTATTCTGTTTTTCCCTCCAGATCTGACCCTTAGAACACAGATATGTTAAAAGGAATATACTTTATCAGGTCATCCAATTCAAGATAATCTGCTCATTGTCTTATATTCACAAATAAAACTATCTGGAAAATATGGAGTCGGGTTCTTTTGAGAGCATATATTCATTAGCATGGGAGAGCTATCTTGATTCTTTAGGCTAACTTGATATACAGGTTTTAATTCTATACTGCTTAGGGTTGAAAGTACTTCTTGATATTGTATATATGGTTTTGAATAATTTTGTGTACTAACATATCTGTGCCTCAATGTACATTCTCAGGCTCATCTCTAGACCTATGAATCAAAATCTTTATATTAACAAGGTTAACTGTGAAGAACCATTTCTCTAGGCCATAATTAAATTGTAACAAATAATTGACATTAAATAGACAGTGTTCTATGACCAGCTTATAATTAAGTTAGAAACATAATGTCAAATATACCTTAAAATAATCTATATGTTTGTGATTTTTATCAGCTCAAAATAACTAACAGGGCATAAATGAAATTGAAGTAGAAATTTAAAATGCTTAAAAAATATAAAATAAAATAAAATAAAATGCTTAGGAACAAATAAGTAAAATACTTCATGAGATAATTTAGGGATCAGCTAAAAATACTTAGAAAAATTATACAATTATTCATGCTTATATTAAAATATGGAAAACTGAGTATAATACTTCAGGTGTTAGGAAAAGATAAGCAGAATAAACTCTGGAAAATTTAATGGAGGGAGTAATAATGATACACATGGAAATAAATGGAAAATGGGAAATATAGGATAAAGAAGATTAAAAAACAGAGGATGGTCTTTCTAAATACTGATAAAATAAAGATATGACCATATTGATTCAATAAAAAAAGAGAACTGAATAGTATTATGTAAAACAAAGAGACAAAATTTGCAAATTTGTTGCAGAGTTACCATTTGTATCCCTGCTTTACAAATAAGAAATTTCAGATGTAAGGATGCATACTTCCCTAGTGAATATAGCTTATAAATAGTTCTAAAATGTGAGCCCAGATCAGTCTGACTCCAGAGTTAGTATAATCAAGTTTTATGCAATACACTACCCTCTTATTATGGCAAGCAAAACCAAAAATGCAGCTTATCATTTCTCCTAACTATATTTGCATAGTTCACCCTTTCACCTTGAATACTTTACCTTCTATCTAGCTTTTATCATAGCTGTCAAGCCATTCTATCCTCTCCTAGGAGAGTACATAGCATTTTGCCTGATAGAGAAAATTGAGGTAATCAGGCATTAATTTTATCTTTTAACATGAATGTCTCCTAGAAACTGATCTTTATATATATGCATTAATTTTATTTTCATTCATATATTTGCATACACATGCATACATATATATCTGGAAATATGGAGTGTGTATACACACACACACACACACACACATGCATATTTATTTGCTCACCCAAAATACCAGACCAAAATTCTTGATCTTCCTATCCCCTCTGGCCACTTAATCATAGCAGGTGAAAAGGATAAGTGATCAAAGCTGTTAAGTTCATGGTATTGCTAATAAATACCTATTAAATAAATAAATAAATTAGAAAACAAATAACACTTGCTAAGTGGAAGTGAAATTACCTATTTAATAATATGTCTCTCTGACTAGCTATATGCTCCTTAAGAGCAGAAGTCATGTCTCCTTTTTTTCCCCTTATATACCTTTGTACTTAGTATATTAAGTGACCGAGGTTGCACACTTGGGGCCATTTAGTAGATAAATACTCCTACACATCAATTTTACTTAAAGTTGCACTGCCTCATTAAGAAAGGGTTAGATTTTGTTCTGCCTCCTCTGTTTGTCATTGTAGAAGCATGAAAAAATACGTTTTAGAACACTACTCATCTCAAACAGTTATCCAAAGGAAAAGAATGTGGCACAATATTCACACCCACCCACCCACCCACCCCCACCCACACACACACATTTGTCTCCTCTCTACTATCACTTCTCCAAATCTTAATCAAATATAAATGAAGCAGAGTATATCAAAGAATGTAGCAACATTCATGATGCAGTTATTTAGTTTGTGCCAATGTGTACAATTTGCATCAGCCCACTGCCAGAAAGAAATATATAAGGTGAATATGTTAACTAGTAATAAATATAATTTGCTATGATAAACATCTTTGTAACTTCTGCTGTCTCCCTCATTATAACTGAAGAATATGAAATGGATTTTTTGGGGGGAAAATCTTTTAAATTTTACAACTAAATAGACTACTTTCTAAATTAGGAAATGTTTTTTCTGTTATGAAAAAAATATTTTCCAATACCCCTTTTCAGTTCTAATGAGATATACAATATTAGCCACAAAGTTTATATTTAATATATAATATTCACTGAGTTTTAAACTCCAAATTACATAGATAAAAAGGAGCACACAAAATATATGAGGAAAATGGCACATACTTCATTCACCAAAAGATAATGGTTTAGAATAAAAAAGACAAACTGACTTTCACATCCAAAGAATAATCACCACTAAACGTTGTCATAAGTTTTTATTCATATAAATAAACATTAAATAATCCAGTCTCATTGAAAAAAAACTAAGAAAATGAGAGATGAGAATTTTAGAAGTGCTTCATTTTCAAGAGAGCTTCCATTCAGAATAAATCTAAGGTATTTTCCAATGCCAAATATGGAAAGATGTCAATGTTCTTACTTATGAAAAGAACATGCATCTACAATGTTCATCTGTAATCCCTTTCCTTAAGAATAAACTGTTTTGAAAAAAATAACTTCATTTGCCTATTCAGTCTGTGTAATATGCTGATAACAATGGCACAAACCAAATAGATTTCGGAGAATTTTTATTGATATAGCCCACCATCCTTTCCATAAATACATGCAATCTTTTCAATCACAATATGTGATGAAAATGTAGGTGTCTGAAAATTATTATTACAATAGCTAAGTGCTGCTTACTAAAATTATGTTATTCTTATAACCAGTTACCTATTTTTTTTCTAATCAAGTCTGTTTTAATTATTTAGAAAAAAGTTGATATTTTGAATTTCAAATTCTATATTTAAATCAATCAACTCAACATTAATACTGATTCAACATCAACAACAATATTGCAAAGTAACTTGCTCTGTAGTTTGATATTTTTACCATTTGTGAGGATTTGGAGTTAGTGTTTATGCCAACTTCAGGTTGTTTTGTAGATTAGGAGGCTAATGCCAGTAGGAAAAAAAAGATCTCAAATATAACTGTATATTTTTAAAAATTATATTGATTGAGATAAAATTTATATAGGGTAAAATTCACTTTTGTTAGATATATAGTTCTATGAATTTGGCAAATGCATACAGTATGGGAACCACTTCCACAGTTGAGATATGGAACATTTCCTTCACCTCATATTTCCTTATGACCCTTTGTAACTTGTTTCTGGACTCTATTCATTTTAGCCATATTTATGTAGTTATTTTGCCAATATTACACTGTCTTGATTACTGAGACTTGATAGTAAGTTTTGAAATCAGATGCTGTGACTCCTCCAACTTTTTCTACTCTCAAAATACTTCTGGGTATTCTGGCTAATTTGCTATTTAACACAAATTTTAGAATAATTTTGTCTACTACTGTCCCCCAAAACTTTTCATTATAATTTAAATGAGATTGTATTGAATCTATAGATCAGTCTAGGGAGAAGTGATTCCTTAACAAAATTGAGTCTTCCAAATTATGAACACGGGATAGATATACAATTCTATAGGTCTCATTTGGTTTTTCTCATCAATGTTTTGAAGTTTCCAGTATAAAAAACAACACATGTGTGTATTAGTGCATAGAAATTATTTTTTTGAATATTGACTATATGTTTCAATGTTGATATATTTATTCTAGTAGATTTATGTATTTATCATTTCCAATAGTCTTCATTTTTTCCTCTGTATTCAGATTAACATGTAATGCCATTTCCCATCATCCTAAAGAAACTTCTATATTACGCTCTTGTATTGTACATGTCTTGCTAATGATTCACTCAGCTTACATTTATCTGAAATTTTCTTTGTTTTACTTTCATTATTCATGGATTTTTTTCACTGAATATAGAATTCTGTCTCAACAGATTCTTCTATCATTTAAAAAAATCCATATTTTTTGAACATTCATTATTTCTGGTAAGAAAATATTCACCATTTATATTGTTTTCTAGATTAAAATTTTCTTTTTATCTGGATTTTTAAACTTCCTCTTTAAACTTTGTTTTTTATCATTTTTTACCAGTATGAGCATGACTCTTATTCCAGGGCTTTAGCTTTATTTTTAGGCATAGATTTTGTTTTCATGGGTTTCCACTCAATACTTGTGCTGCTGAGTGAGGTGTCTCCCATCTGGCTGGGCCAGAAGTTCAACATTTCCAGCATTAAATATCCTCTGGCATCTCAGCCTTTTACATTTTCCAAAGTCCCTAGGTGAATGTCATGAAGACTTCTGTCCCCTTTTCCCAACTTCCTCCCAGAATCTTTTTCTCTGATAAATTGTTCTATAAATTTCAGTTGTCTTCACAATCCAGAATGGATTATCTGCACTTCCTTAGTGAGACATCTACTCCACTTAGCTACATCTTCCTGTGTAGTGACAAGAAAGGGACCCCAAGTAGGAAACCAGGGCAATCATGGGATCCACTTCCTAGGTTTTTCTTTTCACAAGGACTACAATATTGCACTGCCTATTTCTTAGGACCTAAATGGTTATATCATATGCTTTGTCCATCTTCATAATTGCTTTTGTCAGGAAAGCAAATTTAGCACTCTATATTGGCAAGAACCCAAAGTCTATTCTAAGCCATATGTAGTTTTTACAGCTTTCCTGACTATTAAGCAAGCTGTTAGCTGTAGGTTGTTTTTGTGCATGTTCTTTATAATCAGAGGATATTTTTCTGTAATTCTTAGTTTGATAATGGATTGACAGAATACTGTTAAGATGTAAAACTTCCCAAAATAGATCTGTAGATTCATTAAAATCACTAAAAAATCCCAGCACCAAAAGTTTAATAAATGGTGATGCTAATTCTAAAATGCATATGGAAATACAAAAGACCTAGAATAGCCAAAATGATCTTGAAAAAGATCAGTGAAGTTGGTGGACTTACTCTAAATTCCAAAATCAAGACAATATAGTATGGCTTTGTTCTAGTAAAAGCACAAAGATCAATAGAACACAATTGAAAATCCAGAAATAGACTAGCCAAAGTTTGGTCAACTGATTGTTTTATAAAGCTGATGGCATCATCCAACAAGGATAAGAAGTTTTGGGATAAAAAAAAGAACAACTGGATATCTCTATAGGAAAAAACAAAAACAAACAACCAAAACAGAAACAAAAACAAAAACCCAATCCCTTATTCACATTGTATAAAAATTTACTCAAAATGGATTATAGAACTAAATGTAAAAGATAAAACTATAAGCCTTTAAGGAAAGCATAGAACAGAATTCTCACAACTTTGAGCAGATTTCTCAGGTTACAACAAAGCACTAAACACAAAAGAAACATTGATTGGACTTCAACAAAATTAAAAATGTTTGTTCTTCAAAAGGAACAGTGAAGAGAATGAAAAGATAGCCTCATGCTGTAGGAAACTATTGGCTGTAATACATCTGAAAAATATATAATATATATTTATATATTCTGTATATATTATATATACATTTATATTCATTTTATATACACACATGTAAATATTCACATATTTTTGTATATGTGTCTACACTCCTAAAAATCATAATAATAAGAAAAGTAACTGATAGTAAATGCAGCAGAGGACCCGAACTGATGGTTCATAACCAATATTCACATGAAAATTTGCACATGATTCATGAAATACATTCAGAGAAATGCAAGTTAGAATACAATAAGATATAATTCATACAATTCCATGCTTTCTAAGATAGCTAAAACAAAAAAAGACTTAAAACAGGAAATATTGTCAAGAAACTAAAGCAACTGCAATCTCATACATCTTAATGATAGTATAAAATAGTACTACAACTTTGAAAGATGACTTGACAGTTTCTTATAACTTTCTCAACTTATGCTCTGATCTTGCAATTCCACTCTTAGGAATGAAAACATACATGCATACCTCAGAGATATTGTGGGTCCAGTTCCAGACCACCACAATAAAGCAAATATCACAATAAAGTGAATCAAATGAATTTTTGGCTTCCTAGCACATATAAAATTATGTTTATACTAACCTGTAGTCTATTAAATGTGCAGTAGTATTATGTCTAAAAAAGCATTGTACACAACTTAATTGGAAATACTTTATTGTTAAAAAATATTAACCATCATTTGAGGTTTCAGTGGGTTGTGATGTTTTGCTGGTGGAGGGTTTTGCCTCAATGTTGATGGCTGCTGACTGATCAAGGTGATTGCTGATGGCGGGAGTGGCTGTGGCAACTTCTGAGAAAAACACAGTGAGGTTTTCCACATCAATTGACTCTTTCACAAATGACTTCTCTGTAGCATACAGTGCTGTTTGATTGCATTTTACCCACAATAGAACTTCTTTCATAATTAGAGTCAATCCTCTCAAACCCCGCCACTGCTTTATCAACTATGTTTATATAATATTCTAAACCCTTTGTTCTCATTTCAACGATCTTCACAACATCTTCACTGGGAGTAGATTCCATCTCAAGAAGCCACTCTCTCTCCTCATCCATAATAAGCAACTTCTCATATGCTCAAGTTTACCAAGAGATGGCCACATCTTTAGATTCCACTTCTAATTCTAGTTTTCTTGCTATTTCCACCACACCTGCAGTTACTTTCTCCACTGAAATCTTGAAACCCTCCAAGATATTCATGAAGATTGAAATCAATGTTTTTCAAACTCCTGTTAGTTTCCAATTTACTCTGCCCAGATCATCAGAAGAATCACTTTCTGTGGTAGCTATAGCCTTACCAAATGTATTTCTTAAATAATAAGACTTAAACGTTGAAATGACTTCTTGATCCATGGGCTGAAGAATGGATGTTGTGTTGGTAGGCATGAAAAAACAAACATTAATCTTAATGTACATTTCCATCAGAGCTCTTAAGTCACTTGGTGCATTGTCAATGAGCAGTCATATTTTGAAAGAAACCTTTTTTTTCCCCCTAAGTAGTAGTTCTCAACAGTGGGCTTAAAATATTCAGTAAACCATGTTGTAAACAGATATGCTGGCATCCAGGCTTTGCTGTTCCATTTATAGAGCACAGGCAGAGTAGATTTAGCATAACACCTAAGGGCCCTAGGATTTTCTGAATGGTAAATGCGTATTGTCTTCAAATTATAGTCACTAGCTGCATTAACTTCCAATGAGAGTCAGCCTATCCTTTGAAGCTTTAAACCCAGCCACTGACTTAGCTCTAGCTAGGTAAGTCCTAGATGATATCTTCCAATAGAAGGTTGTTTTGTGTACATAGAAAATCTTTTGTTTAGTGTAGCCACCTTCATTATCTTAATGAGATCTTCTGGAAAACTTGTTGCACTTTGTCCATCAGCACTTGCTGCTTCACCTTGCACCCTTCTGTTATGGAAATGGCTTCTTTCCTTAAACTTCATGACCTAACTTCTGCTAGCTTCCAGTTTTTCTTCTGCAGCTTCCTCACCTTTCTCAGCCTTCAGAGAATTGAAGAGAGGGCCTTGCCCTGGGTCAGGCTTTGACTTAAGGGAACGTTGTGGCTGCTTCGATGTTTTATCCAGACCACTCAAAATTTTCCATATCAGCAATAAGACTTTCATTTTCTCATCATTCATGTGTTTCATGGAGTAACACTTTTAAATTTCCTTCAAGAACTTTTTCTTTGAAGTTACCATTTGGTTAACTGGCACAAGAGGCATATGTTTGACATGCCTTCCTCCCTAAGCTGAGTCATTTTTAGATTTTGATTTAAAGTGAGAGAGATGTGTGACTCTTTCTTTCACTTGAACACATAGAAGCTATTATAGGGTTCTTAATTGGCCTAATTTTAATATTATTGTGTCTTAGGGAACAGGAAAATCCAAGAAGAGGGGAAGAGACATGAGACTGGCCAGTCAGTGGAGTAGTCAACCCACACAACATTTATTGATTAATTTTGTTGTCATATCCAGGCACTATTCAATGTGCCCCATAACAATTACAATAGTAACATCCAAGGTCATTGATTACAAATCACCATAACAAAAATAGTAATAATTAAAAAGTTTAAAATATTGCATGAGGGACATCTGGGTGGCTCAATCGTTAAGCGTCTGCCTTGGGCTCAGGTCATGATCCCAGGGTCCTGGGATCGAGCCCCGCATCAGGCTCCCTGCTCAGTGGGAAGCCTGCTTCTCCCTCCCCCACTACCCCTGCTTGTGTTCCCTCTCCTGCTGTGTCTCTCTCTGTCAAATAAATAAATAAAATCTTTAAAAATAAATATATATATATATATATATATATATATATATATATATATATATATATTGCACGAATTACTAAAATTTGACACAGAGACATAAAGTGAGCCAATGCTGTTGGAAAATGGCACTGATGAACTTGCTCAATGCAGGGTTGCCACAATCTTATAATTTGTAAAAAAAAAAAAAAAATTCTGGGAAATTAATAAAGTGAGGTGTGATAAAACAAGATATGTCCTATTTATATACCTAAAACTAACAATGTATGTTAACTATACTGAAATTAAAATTAAAAACTTAATAAAGAACAAGGTATGTCTGCATGTCCATAAAAAGACTTGTATAAGAACATTTTTAGCAAGTATATTCATAATAGCTGAAAACTATAAACATACAATTGTCTAATGTTTGAATATTTACCATTTATGAGTATTTAAGTTGTAGTAGATCCACATAGTGAAATACTATACCAATAATATATATATCTACTGTCATATAAAACAATATGGTTAAAGCTCCAAAATATTATGTAGACAGAAAGAAGTAAGAAACAGAAGAGTATATGAGTACATTCTGTGTGATTTCTTTTATATGAAGTGTAAAAACAGATAAAATTATACTATGGTGATGGAAATCAGAACACTGGCTTCCAGCATGGAGCCGGGATTGTTAGAAGCACTAAGGAAATAACTGACATGGTTGAAATGTTCTTCTGGGTTTTGATTTTGATATTGTTTATATCAGTTTATATATTTGTCGAACTTTATAAAATTGGCTCTTGCCATAAGTGGCCTGACACATTCTCTGAAAATGGTTTGCTCTTCAGTTGACCTAGAAAACCCTACAAAATCATGCAAATCAAGAGGCTCAAATCTTCATATTCACCTTATGGACACACTTAAACCTGCCCATGGGGCACCTGGGTGGATCAGTCTATTGAGTGTCTGCCTTCAGCTCAGGTCATGATCCCAGGGTCTTGAGATTGAGCCCCATGTCAGGCTCCCTGCTCAGTGGAGAGTCTGTGTCTCTCTCTCTCCCTCTGCACCTCTCCCTGCTTGTTCTCTCTCTCTCTCTCTGTCAAATAAATAAATAAAAATCTAAAAAAAAAAAAAAAAAAAAAACAGAAAAGAAACTGCCCAGGCCATCAAGGGTATGCATATCTGAAAGCTGCCAAGTATCTGAAAGACATCACTTTGCAGAAGCAATGTGTGCCATTCAGTTGCTACAATGGCGGAGTTGATAGGTGTGCCCAGGCCAAACCATGGGGCTGGACACAGGGTCGATAGCCCAGGAAGAGTGCTGAATTTTTATTGCACATGCTTGAAAATGCAGAGAGTAATGCTGAACTTAAGGGTTTAGATGTAGATTCTCTAGTCATGGAGCACGTCCAGGTGAACAAAGCCCCTAAGATGCGGCATAGAACGTACAGGCTCCTGGTCTGATTAACCCATACAGGAGCTCTCCCTGCCACACTGAGATGATCCTTACTGAAAAAGAGCAGACTGTTCCTAAACCAGAAGAGGAGGTTGCACGGAAGAAAAAGATATCCCAGAAGAAACTGAAAAACAAAAACTTATGGCCCAGGAGTAAATTCTGCATAAAATAAATGCAAAAACAACAAACAACAACAAAACCTTATCAAATTCTACACTTAAGATCTGTGCTTTAATCTATATCTAGATTTTACCTTAAAATAAATAACTATATACACACATATTCATACACATACACACACACTTGTCAAACCAGCAGTTAGAGAAATCTAAGTGAATTATTTTCACATTTTAGTCAAAACCCCTCCATTTCCCCTCCCAGAAGTGACTCACGCTTTCTTACAAAGTCACATTTGCCACTTTGTTCTTTGTCAAACTCACCATTTATGGTTCCCTTTTAAGGTCATTATAATGTCTTTCCTCTGGCTGGGCTTTTCTTTCCCAGTGTCTATGACCAATGTCTTCACCAACTTGAGACTTTTGTTTCTATTTCAGCTTCACAATTAGTAAGTGTCCCACTACACTAAGTAGTCTCCCCTCCCTACCTTCCCTCCTTATTTATCTTACTTTACTTCTTTTTTTTTTTTTTTTTGCATGGCATTTCTTAGCTTCTAACATGCAATATAATTATATTGATCCTATATTTATTGCTTATTTTTTTTGTTGTTATAGCACAACTTAGATATATCAAATGGACAAAAAATTAGTATCATTTGCAGTATGTTAAGATAAATTGCCTTTGAATGGGAGCTTCCTTTCCAGTACTTTGAGGTCTACAAGATATATCTAGAAAATGTACTACTGTGGAAAATGCTTAAATCAAATGGGGGGAGGGCCTCCCTCTCTTTTTGATTAATTGCTGTAACACTGTCCTTTCAGGTGGCTGAGGGAGTTTTATGTTTTCTTTAGACATCATTAGGCGCTGGAGCTCTTGCAGGACAACTTTGATGCTATATGAATTCTGCCATTTTGCTAGACTGATATGGCTCTTGGGCCCACCCCTCCATTAGAACTATTAACTCCATTCATATTAATTTTTGTTACAAATCTTACAAAGGGGTGTGCTTCTGGGTATTTAAGTCCACATTCTATTTTAAGGCTGTATATTTGGTTTTCATAAATTGTTCTTGGAGGCCTAATCATCATCCCAGTCCATCTTGTAAGTGTCATGTCTGCATCATCTTCTAGATCTCAGCTAACTGTGCCATCTCCTACTCCTAATTGATCCTACTTCTATTGCTTACTTACTTTTTGTTTCCCCTGCTTCCACTAGTTTGCAAGCCTTTGTTTTTGTCAATCCTTTTTACTGGTAGATCACTCAAAATCTTTGTGGAATTAAATAAAAAGCAACAGTTTCTTTTTGCTCAAAAAAATATATGGAATTAAATAAGAAATGACAGTTTCCTTTCACCTCAGATCTTTCTGATAAAATCAGACATTGTTATATTTCAAGGTAGATAAAGGACCCAGAATTTTCTAAAAATTTACTAGCATAAGCTCCTTCTCTTATTGTCCATCCTTTCCTGCCTTCTTCCCTTCCTTCCTTCCTTCCTTCCTTCCTTCCTTCCTTCCTTCCTTCCTTCCTTCCTTCCTTC
>NW_023270454.1:20594775-20634891 GCF_011800145.1 Mirounga leonina
TTCCTTCCTTCCTTCCTTCCTTCCTTCCTTCCTTCCTTCCTTCCTTCTTTCCTTCCTTCCTTTCCTTCTTCCTTTCGTCCTTTCTTCTTTCCTCCCTCCTGACTTCCTTCCCTCTTTCTTCCCCTCACTTCCTTTCTTTCTTTTCTATTTACTGTAAAATTTGCAGGAAATGGGATCCTCCTTAAAAAAGTGGCCGTTTTAATACCTTCCTAATAATGAATTGCAGGAGGAACTAATGAATAACAGAAGAAATAGTCTCTCTTTTTTTTTAACACCATTAACACATGCTTTCCTGAAAGAGTTACTTCTTTGAAAGTTCTCTTCATAACAGGGATAGAATATTATTATTAAATAAATTTTTAGTAAATACAATTTTATATTGAATAAATAACACACCAAAAAAAAGTTTCCAATGGTTATTTTCCAAGTAATTTTCCCTCTCTTCATTCCTCACAGAAGTTCACTGAATCTGCTTTCAACATTAAAATACAAAGTTTGGGGGCGCCTGGGTGGCTCAGTCATTAAGCGTCTGCCTTCGGCTCAGGTCATGATCCCAGGGTCCTGGGATCGAGCCCTGCATCGGGCTCCCTGCTCCGGGGGAAGCCTGCTTCTCCCTCTCCCACTCCCCCTGCCTGTGTTCCCTCTCTCGCTGTGTCTCTCTCTCAAATAAATAAATAAAATCTTTAAAAAAAATTTTTTTTTTTAAATACAAAGTTTGTAATTGAGCTAGGTAGGTAATAAACTTTTAAGTTATGTTTGAAGATTGGAAACATTTCATAATTCAGAAAAGACATATGCTATTAAAATTCAAAAACTAGAAAATCCATACAGATGGAATGCTTTCTTCCCTAATTTATGCCAGATTAATGAAGTATGAATTTTCATAGCCTCTGAAAAGATCAAAGATGAAAGAAAAAAACAGAAGGAATTCTGAGGTGACTCCCACCAAAAAGCTAACTGGAGAGGTAACTTTATGATATTTGTCAGTTGTTGTCAAATTTATTCAAGGAAAACAAAACTTGGTTTATATATAGTATAAATTGAATGATTTATACTAAGGTGGCTTGATGCCAGAATGTTAACCAAATGTTAACCAAATAGTCAAAGAAAAGAAATGAAAGTTATGAGTAAATGTTAAAACAAAATACAAAATGAATAGTAAATGATATGAAAATATATTTAAATGGCAAAGTAAAATTAATGCATGGAAGTAAAAGGAAAATGAACTTTGTAATCTCTGATTTGTGCATGTGTGTATCTATATTTAATATTATTATTTTATATTATTATACATAATATATATTAAATATTTGTTATATGTATTATATAGTATAATTTATATTACTATATATTATATAATATTATAATCTATGTATATGTATATCATCATATTATTGTAAGAGAAAAATCACTATAGAAAATAATTCGAATTGTAGAATACAATAACTTATTAAATGTCCAAGCCATTTTTAACCTGGAAAGAAAGTCATAGACTATAAACTTTCCAATACTCTTAATTTGTTCAGAAGCTTTAGGAAATGAAATAAGGGCTGTCAATAATTGAATTATGCTCTAAATACTCTATTCTTTTTGTACACAAAAGCCTAAGAGGCTTGAGCTTTATGTAATGTGCTTTTTGTATTATAGCTATAAACAAAGGTTATAGTCATTGAATGATAAGCACTTATATTATTCAACCCCTGGAAATAAAGAAGCACCCATTTCAATTTCTGTACAAAGATAGATATATATCTTTTAAAATTGTCTCTTCACATTAAGTTTCATTAAATAGCCCATATTTACTATTTTAATTAAATTATGTACACATTATATTAGTATCTCAAGGTCCTTTGACTCTTACTACATAGTGCACCAGTATTAAAGTAAATTATCAAACAAAGAGCAGTGTTCAAGAGCGCAGGTTCTCCAGGACAATGTAATACTCTTACTGGTGGAAGAGTCTGCATTGCGTGAATGAAGATCTCTGTCCTTGGATTCCCCACAAAAAAAGATTTACATGAGGATCCACCCTTGAATAAAGACAGCCGGAAGGAAAGGAGCAAACACAAAGCAATTTATTCAAGTGAAAGTACACTCTCAAGGTGGGAAAGCAGGCAGGTTCTGGGAGGTGGAACCAGCCCTAGGTTGTTTTGGGATTGGATATTTTTTGCCTCTCTCTGGGCTGGGAAGAGCGTGAGGTACCCTGAGGTGGTTTCTAATGGAGGCTGCTTCTAATCCTTTGGGAATCTCCTCTCACAGGTTGAGAGGGGGAGTTTTTGATCGGCAAGGGACCCTGAACCATCATGGCAGTCTTTCTCCATGGTGGGGTAGTTTAACTGCAATGCAAATGCGTTATAATGAGTCTAGGGTTTACCCGGGAGCAGAGGTGCAAGAGGAGAGTGCTTGTTCCTACCTGTGGCCCTTGATCTGTCAGCCCCAAGGTCTTGGAAGCCATAAGGTCAGGATGTTGTGCCCCTGGGGCTTTTAATTTGAGACTTATTTATCACCATCCTTGCCTCCAACTCACATCTCTGTCAATCCCCCTCAAGGACTTGGGACTCTGCTTCCATGTGCTCCTTGCATGTGCCCCTTCCACTGCTCCTGTCTAGCTTTTACCTGACAATATATATATTGCTTCTTGCAATCTGATCCCTTTAAGGTAATTTTAAAGAAAAGCAATATTAACAATTTTCTTAACACGCTAAAATGTCTGCGCTGAATTAAACCTCCCCTGGTTGCACTAATGTTAATTTGGTTCGGAAAAATATCCTTCTTTATGAAAGTAAATAGCTTCATTTAAAATCTATAAACTTGTAAGGCTAGAATTTTAATTAGAGAACAAAACTGTTTCACCATAGTCTTTAAAGTGAACTCCTGCTTTGATTGTAAGTCAGGAATAAAAACAGCTATAAAATGATGTCCTTACTTGTGTAACAACAATAATCAGTCAAATTGATTCAAACTGCCTGCTTTGTACTGAGCTGTGAACATGGGTCAACAAGATCTTAGTGAGAAAAAGGATGTGTTAACTTGCTTCAAATGGCCAATAGTTTCAATTTCAACAAACTGAAAACCTATCAAATTATAATTATTTTAAAATTTCTGTATGTTTAACCATAACACATTCAATCTCCCAATATTTATGCTTGGCTCAGTCTAAACCATAGATAGCAACGTATCAGTGATTAAAATGAACAAGTCTTATCAACATCATTTTATTAAGAATGTCTTTCCCGAAGACCTGTTGTCAAATGTTTTATATTGCTTATATTGCCTTGATTTGTATTTTAATTTATTGCATGGTTTTGTTGCTTTCTGTAAAAGAGTTTTTGAGTTGTTTTGCCGACATCATTTGATGAGTAGTTAATGACTAGATCGTGACAATAAATGTCTTTGTGAATTTGTTGCTACCATTTTTACAGGTTAATTGCGACCTCACCTCTTAAAGCGGCTTATTTTCTTTTTCCCATCTAACTTTCATTCTTGTTAGCAATATCTTCTACCACCAAGAAAGTGAGTTTTACTGTAATCTTAAAGAAAAAAAAAATTGTCAGAATAGCTGAAAGATCAAGTTGGATTAACAAACAATTGTTTGTGCTAAAGTAAATTTGATCCCCAAATATGATACTATATTTCAGAGACACAATCAAAATAAAGCATGTCTTAACATGCATTGTTAAAGTCAGAATTTTATTTATGGGGAAAATTTTATCACGTACATTTGTTTTTCTTTTTCTTTTTCTAATGTGTCAACTTGTGTTTATCACAGACCAGGATAGTTACAAATATTATTTCAGATAGGAATTGTCATGGAAGATACAGAAATAGACCTCATGTTAAATAAACAAAGGGGAGTATATTGGAATCACATCACTGAGGGAATCACAAAATCAACAAAAAACCAGAGGACAAGAATCAGAAAATGCTTTTACAAACCATAAGCTCATTGAAAAGCTGGGCCTAAGGGGTGCCTGGGTGGCTCAGTGGTTAAGCATCTGCCTTCAGCTCAGGTCATGATCCCAAAGTCCTGGGATCGAGCCTTGCATGGAGCCCTGCATTGAGCCCTGCATTGAGCCCTGCATTGAGCCCCGCATTGAGCCCTGCATTGAGCCCCGCATCGAGCCCTGCTCAGAGGGTAGCCTGCTTCTCTCTCTCCCACTCCCCCTGCTTGTGTTCCCTCTCTCACTGTCTCTCTCTGTGTCAAATAAATAAATAAAAGTTTAAAAAAAAAAGAAAAGAAAAGAAAAGCTGGGCCTAAGAATGCCCAAAAGACTTTCCCGAAGAGTTTCAGCCTGTTTGCTGCCACCACTGATATTCTGTGATTTTTATTGTTATGTCTAGACCATTCCCATTTAATGTGGTTACTGATACGATTACGTCATCTATTATCATAATATCTATTTTGCTTGTAACTATTTTCAATTCATTGCACTGTTATTTCCATATCTCTTTTTTTTCTGCCTTCTTTGGTTTAAAGTTAAGTTTTTATATGCTTTTACATGACTCCATTTCCCTCTTCTCTTAAAATATCGATTATGCTTCATTTAAAAGTTTGCAGTATGTATTTTCAACTAACCCGCTCTCAAATAGCCCCATCCTGTCTCACCAGTAGCACAGTTGTCTTCAGAGTGCTCCCTATGCTTCCCTCCCATCCCTTATAACATCGCTGCTACTCATTTCACCTTTGCAAAGCTATTATCCACCCAATGCATCATTACTAATATTACTTTAATAAGTTATCTATTAGATCAATTAACAATAAGAAAAACAGATTTTCTTTACTTTCACTCACTTCTTCTCTAACAGTCTTTCTTTCATTGTCTTTCAGATGTGAGTTTCTGACCATCCTAGTCTGCCTGAGCTGCTATAACAAAATACCATACACTGGGTGATTTAAACAACAGAAAGGTATTTTTCACATCTTCCAGAAGCTAGGAAGTCAAAGATTAAGGTGCCAGTAGTTCAGATTCTGGTAGATGGTCCATTTCCTGGTTTGTGGATAACAACCTTCTTCCTGTGTATTCACATGGCCTTTCTTTGATATATACTAATGGAGTGAAATATCTCACATGTCTTCTTCTCCTTACAAGGGCATTAATGCCATTTTGAAGGAACTACACTTATGAGGATATCTAAACCTAATTACCTACCAAAGTCCCCAATTCCATATACTATAAGATTGGGGATTAGGGCTTCACATATGAATTTGGAGGGAACACAAATATTCATCCCATAATACTTATCTTTATCATTCTTTTCTACCTGATGTACTTCTTTTAACGTTCATTTCAGGTCAGGTCTACTGGTAATAAATTCTTTCAGTTTATTTGTCCTGCAACATCTTTATTTCTCTACCACCTCTGAAGGAAAACTCTGATGGATATAGAATTCTAAACTTTTCTCTTTCAACACTTTAAATATTTCACTCCACCCTCCTGCGTGGTTTCTAATAAGAAGTCTGATGCAATTCTTGTCCTTGTTCCTCTACAGGCAAGATGTTTTGTTTTTGTTGTTTTTATTTTTTTTCCCTTTGAATTCTTTCAATATTAACCCTCTGTTTTTAGTTTTCTGCAGTTTGAATATGATATTCCTACATGTAGATTCTTTGATGTTTATCCTGCTTAGTAATGGCTGAGTTTCCTGCATCTGTAAATGGTTTCTGCCATAGTTATCCAAAGGGCCAATAGGAAAAAAAAAAGGATATAGTAGTGATTAGAATTATCTATTAGATACCTCATAGACATTGGGTAAATAAGTAAATATTAACCATGATATTTCTTCCATCTAAATAACCATCCCGCTTGGTAATACTATGAGAAGAGACTAGTCACTATACCTGAAGATAAAAAGTTAGATTGTATAAAGCTGTTGAAGGTACTTTATTATTTTTCTTCTGCAAATATGCAAGTTCAGTCTTACATATAAGAAATTCTGCAAAATAGGTATAAACAAGATTACCACAGTGCCCCTGAAGGTGAGATGCATTTCTAGACTTTTTTCTTAGTACAAGTCATCTTGAAAAGCAAGTATAGACAAGATTACTGCAGCTTAAATTTTAGGACTTGAAAGTTACTTAAAACTTGCTAATTTGGCTGAAGCAGAAATGTTTTTGTGAAAGATAAAGATAGGAAAATAAATTATTTTCATTGTCTTAGCTTCCAATAATATATGACAACACCAGAGAAAAGTTCTGCAAAGAGGTCACTCTTTCCTTGTCCAGGAAAATGCTATTATTAATTTAGCTATCACAGAATGTACAAATTAATTTAAAATGTCATTGCCAGAAACTCCTGTACACCTTAATTGCTCCTGTATTATTTATAAACTACACTGCCACAGAAAGAGGGAAATGAGAAACCTGAAACTATAAGGCTATTGTGCATTACAGAAGACTAGCAGAAAGAATTTAGCATGGAGGCATTTATTTCTTTAACAAATATTGATATTTCTATAACAAACAGTGTGCCAAACAACATTTAAAAAAAAATGCAATTAAGGGATACAAAGCAGTTCTCCCGACTAAACTATGTAGACAGAATTATTTTATTTTTTTTTGTTTTAGTTGTATCCCTGGCAGCTATGAATTATTTGATGATTCAAATTCCTCCAATAATGAACCAACCCCATGGAACAAACTTGGAAAGTGAGTCCACAGTTTTGATCTATTCAACTTTTCTTAAATTCAGAGTGTTGAAAGAGAGTTCAAATGTTCTTTAGGATTTGTCCACTAAAATTTACATCTAAATCCAATGCAATTCCAACGTAATTAGCACAGTAACAAACATTTCCTAAACATGTCCGTCAGGGAATTGAATGGCTCCTGACATGATGTACCTGGCTTATCTTATCTCTTAATATTAAGCTGAGGAGAATCTGATTAAAAATAAGTTGGCACAGCGAAGTTATTACTAATATGTTAACACAACTAATAATTAATATACCTAATACATTAAGGTAATCAAAGTCACATTTATTGGATTTCAACTTCACATAGCCAGGTAGCTGGAGAGATATCTAAGTTCTGTATGCCTTTGGGCTTCAGTGATACATTCTGTGCCTAACTCCAGGTGTAGATCTGCTCCATCTTGAACTTTTTTCTGTGATTGTTTTGGACCACAAAAATTACTATTGACTAAAGAGGCAAATCCATGTAAATTTCACCTTTTTTTTTTTTAAGATTTTATCCATTTATCTGAGAGAGAGAGAGAGAGAGACAGCAAGAGTGGGAACACAAGCAGGAGGAGAGGGAAAGGGAGAAGAAGGCTTCCCGCCGAGCAGGGAGCCTGATGCTGGGCTCGAGATCATGACCCCATGACCCGAGCAGAAGGCAGATGCTTAACGACTGAGCCACCCAAGTGCCCCTAAACTTTACCTTTTAAGCACTGTCTTTGTTCTATCTTAAACCAGACCCTGTTCCTTAACATTACTTTTGTTTATTTGTTATTAAACAAATTAGCAAGCAAAATTTTTTTCAGAGTTTTCCCCAACTTCCTTTTTAATAATTGTATCAGATTCTTCAAAGGGAAAGGTACGTTATCTACATCTTTGTTTCATATTTCTCCATCTTTATACATGTGACTCTATACAATAACATTTGTCTACCCTATTGCATAAAGCCAAATACTTCTTATTTTTCTCCAAATTCATTATATCCACATTTCTTAGGTTTAACCATTCCCTTTCCAGAATCTTAGATCATGGTCTCTCTAATGGCTACTTCTTTTCTTCTTTTACATATGCACTGTATTATGAATATCCTAAGTATTTCTCTTCCTTTCCTGTGACAATGTAAGGTGTGGTTTAGCCTTTTCCATTTGTTTACTATCTAATCCTTCCTTCATCACTTTATTTTGTCCATAACAATAATCCCATTGTATTGCTGGTATCCTTCTGTTTAACATTGACTAATTAATAAATGCATTAACCAGTTCTTATTGTGTTTTTTTTTTAATTCTTTGACACTGTTCTCAGCTTTTATTCAATTGAAACATTTATTTTGAGATTGCCATTATATGAAAGAAGACTTACTGGGAAATGAAACCTTTATAATAAAGATGGAGTCTACATTATGAATGGAATTGGAAAATTAATAGAAATTCATAATCTTAAATGGCATACATTCTCCCCTCTATGACTCTAGAAATGGCCCAGAAGTAGCAATACTTTTATCCATCACCAGTGCTCAACCAGTACCAAGATTATGACTTATACTTTAACTCAACCTAAGCCAATTGGACCCTTTGCAAGGCAGTTCTTTCCATGTCTTAAGTCAGAAACTAGCGCTCATGCCTGTAATGAAATAGTATTCAATAATGTGTTTCAAGATGATGCATTAGTTAAATGCTCTAACAAGTGAAACTTAAGGCACAAATACATCCTCATCTCCTAGGACATGATTTCTGTGCATAAGATTAATAAGACACTTGTAATTTTTGAAATAATGATAATAAATCAGGTAGCTACATCATTACGATAAATAAATTGGTTATGCAATAATGGTCAAGGGTGACTTAATACAACGTTTAGTGAGTAGGGGAGTGAACAATATGATGTGATAACTTAAAGTTTAAATAAAAGCATAAGACTTGAGAGTCTTACTCATCTAGCAAGTGAAGTTTACCATAAAAAGGAGGCTAAACTTGATAATGTGAATTAAATGTGAAATATTTAGGGTCAATGAGAATAAACTGATTCATAACCTGATCTGGCCTGAGACTTTTTTTTTTTTTTTTTTGGTGGCTGGGAGTGAATGGGGAGGAGGGGTGCCTTAAGATTACTATAACCCTGGAAAATGTTGTGTAAATATTGTTATAGTTCCTAGAAGGTATAAAATTCAAAACAGAAAAATGATGACATGGATCAAACCACTGGTGTTGTAGTTTAGAATAGACTTATTTAAGTATTTTTATAGGTTTTATTATTATTTAAGATGTTGGGGAAATTTAAAAAATCAGACAATATAAATGCATTATTGTATATTTAAATTGTAAGAGAATTTAACGAGTTTAATTTGTAATCAGTGTTGTTCAAATAGTTTTATTAGAACAAATTTTGTATGTAATATACATAAATTTAATAAATTGAGCATGAAACATATTATAGATAGCAGAAAATGAAATGAAAAAGCCCTGGTGCAATAGCAAATATAATTAATCCAATGATGCAAAAAAATACTGATATCCTTCTTTTTTATTTCATTAGCATTTTGCTTTTATTGTGTGCTTTTTATTTCACATATATTTTCAACTAACTATAGATTTTTTTTTCTCCATTTCAACTCAGTAGGTATAAAAATAAACACACAATTTTCTCCTAGGGAAAAAAGTTATCTCTGTATATATATTTTGGGTACCTATTTCTAGACTAAAACTACAAATCTTGAGGTGATTTTAGCTCATCTCTTTACTTGAGTCTTAATACCCAATCAAGCATGAATTGTTATTATATTTTTCAAAGATTTTATTTATTGAGAGAGAGAGTGAGAAAGCACAAGTGGACAGGAGGGGCAGAGGGTGTGGGAGAGAGAGAATCTCAAGCAGACTCTGTACTGAGCACAGAGCCCAAAGCTGGGCTCTATCTTACTACCCCAAGATCATGACCTGAGCCAAAATCCAGAGTCGGATGCTTAACCAACAGCCACCCAGGTGCCCCTGAATTGTTATTTTTTAAAAATATCTCTAACATCTGGGTCTTCCTTTATATTTCCTCTGCCATTATTATATAAAATTCCTATCACTGAACAGAGTTTTCTAACTGGCACTTCTCTCTCTCTCTCTTATTTTTCAGTTTTATTGATATGACAAATAACATTTTGCAAGTTTAAGGTATACAACATAATGACTTGATATATGTATATATTGCAAAATGATTACCACATTGTTAGTTAACACACTCATCACCTCACATAGTTATAATTTTTTTGTGCATGTGGTAAGAACTTTCAAAATCAACTCTCGGCAACTTCAAATATATAATACAGTACTGTTAACTCTAGTCACCATGTTGTACATTACAACCCCAGGATGTACTTATCTTCTAACTGGAAATTTGTACCCTTTGACTAACATCTCCCCATCTCTCCCAGCTCACATACTTTTCTGCTTCTGAGTTCTGATTTTATAGATTCTACATATAAGCAAGATGATACAGTATTTGTCATTCTCTGTCTCACTTGTTCCATTTAGTATAATGAACTCAAATTTCATTTATATTGTTGCAAATGGCAAGATATACTTATTTTTAAAGTCTGAACTATATTTTATTTAATTTTTATAAATGTCCATTCAACTTTTGATGAACACACAGGTTGTTTCCACATCTTGGCTATTGTACAAATGATACAGTGAACGTGGGGTACATATATCTATTCGAGATAATGATTTATTTCTTTCAAATGTAAATCCAGGAGTGGAATTGCTATATCATATGGTAGTTCTATTTTTATTTTTTTTGAGGTATCTCCATACTGTTCTATAGTGGCTGTATCCATTTAGATTCCCACTAACAAGGCACAAGGGTTCCCTTTTCTCCATATCCTTACCAACATTTGTTATATCTTATCTTCTTGATAATAGCCATTCTAACAGATGGGAGGTACCAGCTCCCATTTTAATTGTTCATAGCTAATAATAATCATGCACACTGTGATCAAGTTAACTTTTTCTTGCATGGCTTTATCGTATAAAATGTCTCAACTTCAAGTCTATTGCTTACAAATTCAGTGTTGTGCTTATTTGCTTGGCTTTCAAGAACATCCACCATCACCATTATCTTTATTCAGACTTAGTTTATATCTTCCCACTCTCCAACTTGAATTATTCACTTAAGTCAAAGTGGTCACACCACTAGCCTTTGGGTTTATCACTATATTCACAGAGACTGTACATTCTAGTTTAGAACATTCTGTGTACTCAGTACCAGTTTATTTAATTGTGCTTAGTGTGTTTCTCAAATGTCATGCTTAGGCATGAACATTCTGAACATTCGCACCCTTGGAACACACTCCTTATATCGCCTACGTGTGTACATTCCACTCAGCCTTTAAAGCCCACCGATTTCCAGCTGATCTATGACACATTCCCATATGGTTACACACCATTATCTCTTCTTTCTTTACAATATTTTTCCATTTAGAATATTGTACCATGACCTTTAGCTCTTTATACAAGTGCATTACAACTTCCCTAAAGAGGATACATTCTCATTTTTTGATGCTTTCACTATAAAATCTACCAGAGTGCTAAGTATATAATACATCATTAATAAATTATGCAATTATTCATTGATAGATAATTTTATATACTAATTACCTCAGCAAATATTGATTAACTTTTCATTGACATATCTGCTAGACATTGAATATACAATGAAAATAATAGACCCTTTTGTAGCCTCTTACTTAAGTACTTTGCAGTGGGGAAAACAAATACAATTTCAATAGAGTAGGAAGGAAACACACACAATTTGCAATGGGACTATAAAGAAAGAAAGAGAAATGGAATTTCCAGGAAGATGGTCTTGCATGTACAAAATATTAAGAAAGGAATACATAAAATACATATAGCCTTGCACTCTGCTCCTCTTTTATTTATTTTCTTTTATTTGGTGGCTTACTTGTTCATTGTTAATATTCCAAACTAAAATGTAAATTCTATGAGAAAACAGCCCATCTCCAGCCAGCTCTCTGTTATAGACTTTCTGATGAACATATTGCCTTGCATATGATATCACTATCAGTAAATATAACATACATAAATATTTACTGAACTATGAATACAAGAGATTTCCAGTGACTTGGTTAATAGTCCTTTATGTATTTGTTTGTGTTTGGCAGAGGCTGTGGATGTGAGGCATAGGCAGTGGGGAAGAGAGAAAGTTTGAAACAAATTATGCACATAAAGATTTTGACTCTATTCTGAAGACAAAGATGATCCACAGAAAGAGAGAAGGCAAGAGAAAGTACCAAAATCAGATATGTCTTTGGAATGATCACTCTGGCACTGGTATGGGTGGTATGCTTTTAATTAGAAGAGATAAGCCAGAATACTGAAAACCTACTTTGAAGTCATTGCATCTGTAACTTAGGACCTAAACAAAATTAAAAATAATGAGACGGAAGTAAGGATAGGATTCCAGAATTATTAAAAGTAATGGGAATGTAGACTGATGGAGTCATTCTGGAAAACATTCTGGCACACTTATGAATAATAATTTATACTCTTGGGTATCTATCACATAGAAATGCTCCATCGTGTAAGTACAGAGGCACCAGAATATTGTCACAGTATTATATCTGGCAGGCAGGCATCTTAGGCAATGTTGTTATCTATGCTTGGCAGAGTAGATAAGTAAAATGTGGTGTATGCACACCATGGAATATTAGCAACAGTTATTAAACAACAGATTACATGTGTATAAAGTACAACATGGATGGATCATAAAATATAGTGCTTAGTTTAATAAGTAAGGTGAAGAATGCAATATCCAAGAAAATTACATTTGCATAAAAATATGCATACATACAAAATATCTCATTCTTCAATAAACAAAACAAAATATATAGTTAAGTACAAGAAAATAATCCTTGCTTATTTCAGGAAAAAAAAATCTGTTATTGTTTTTATTGGTAATGTAGCAAATTTATGAATTTTCACTAGTAGAATTAACACTATGATGCAGCTTTCTTATCCAAAAACAATAATACAGATTTTCATTTGCTCATTCTTCTCTTTTCTTAAAGGTTAAAATTAAAAGGCAACAAAAATAAGGAGGCATCATAAATGGTGCTTATTTGAGTAAGTATCTTGTTGCCCTTATGGTGAGAATGATTGGATTGCCTGTATTGTGGACTGTTACTTATTTCCTGTTATAACTTTGCCAAAAGATTAAGTAGAATGACTAATGAATAAAGTTTGTTCCAATCCTGCCCTCTTCAGAAAAGGGGAAGAAGAAGCACTGGAAAGACTTACCTGTGCCTCCTTTATATCTGGCCTTTGGTGCTCTTGTAGGTCTTATTCCAAAGTCACCACTGAACAAATTCCTATTGCACACAATGAAAGACTATTTCACATGTCCCTGGCCAACCTGATAAATGTTGAGACTTTGACATTCACAGTATGACACACTAATTAAATTTAAATAACTATATAAAGAAAAATACACTAATGAAAAAATGTCAGGTCTTATTTTTGAAAAAAAAAAAAAAAAGACTAATTTATGCCTAGAAACCTTTTCCCAATTGTTAACACTTCTCTAAATGAAATTGCTGATGCAGATCTAGCTTCCTTTCTTCCATTCTATCATTATCTCAGAAATTAAGAGGTAATCACTCAGGTTAAGTGGCTCTCATTGTGATTATGCTCTAACTCCCTGTCTCTCTATTGATTATCGATTGTGTCACCACTTTGAAGGTGAAACTTTTTCATTCAAATGATCCTGTAATTATGTTGTATATCCTCCTGATGACCCTTGAACTAGTTCATCCTGGCAGGATGTTGCAGAGCATGAATAATCATTGCAATGTTGCAGACTCTGGTCTTTATGCAACTACTCCACACTTCCTAAGCCAAGTATTAATGAGCTTCCACTTCCTCAGTTATTGTAGTCATTCTTTGTTTTAAATTCATTTTGAAAATGTTAACAGAAATTCCCTTTCAAAAGAACTACAGAATTTACAAATAATTTCACTGACACAGCTTTCATTTATATTTTTATTGCAGATTAGTTTAAAGAAAAAGACCTGAGCCAAAATCAAGAGTTGGATGCTTAATTGACTGAGCCCCCCCAGGTGCCCTAGGGACAGGGATTTTAGAGCCTGTCACAGATGGAATTAAATCTTAGTTCTGACATATCAGTAATTTAACTCTTCTGAGATTAATTTCCTTCTCAGTAGTGTGTGTGTGTGTGTGTGTGTATGTGTGTGAGTATGTGTATGCTCTGTTAAAAGAGATCCATTTATAGATTTTTATTAACATTTTGTTGGAGAAAACCTAGGAAACTCCAAGTTAAGAATCTTTATACATTGCTTTTTTAACTGAATATCTTATCATCTGACTGATGACTACAAGTTGTTTGCAATTTTCATCATTCCTTCCAGAAAGATAAGTGTTTCTTATGCCTCTTCAAATTTCTGGTCTTGGATATTCTTACAGGTTTTAATCCAATAGACAGCAATCACAGATAACAGATATTTTAGTTATATTCAACAACAAAAATATGCATTGTGCATCTTCTTTCCAGGTAATCAAAATCTCACCTCTGCTCATGGTTGTGCTGTTTTCAGCATCCCAACCCTCATTGCTTGCAGGTAGGAAGTCAGTGGCAGTAATTTGAGATGTGTACTTTCAAGCTATTTTCAAGACTACCTGCAATTTTCCAAATATGAAAACAAAACCATCCTAATCGGCATTAGCTTTATGTCATAGAATAATCATATATCTAGCAATTTTTACCAAGCATTGTGTCTACTTCCTTCAGTGAGGAAGACAAGCAAAAGATGGTTGCCAACAAATGATTTCTGAAATATAATACAAAAGGAAGAAGAGACTATTGCCTCTGAAAACACTTTAATCAATAGCCAAGATGGGTACAACTTTTCCACTTTTGTGAGTATATATAATCAAATTTGGGAGTTTCAGATTTAGTCTTATTTTATACCTGAAAAAAAATATATATCACCTCATTGTTTCATATTAATTTAAAATGAATTATCATGATCTGTTGATTACAATATACATAAAAGGTCATATTTGTACAGTGACAGCTCTACAGGTTTTTAGAGCATATATATATATGCATACATATATATATATGATCTTGCTGTAAATTAGTATATGTAGGGCGCCTGGGTGGCTCAGTTGTTAAGCGTCTGCCTTCGGCTCAGGTCATGATCCCAGGGTCCTGGGATGGAGCCCCACATCGGGCTCCCGGCTCTGCGGGAAGCCTGCTTCTCCCTCTCCCACTCTCCCTGTTTATGTTCCCTCTCTCACTGTGTCTCTCTCTGTCAAATAAATAAGTAAAATCTTTAAAAAGAAAAATTAGTATATGTAAATATACTAAAAAAAGGAAGTTTGGTTCAAGGGAGCTCCACACAGTCTGTTATCTCTAATGTTGCTTTTATACCTATGTCCTCATGTTATCAGTCGGAAGCTCCTTTCTAGACTTCTCTAAGTGTGATTTCTTTTTTTTTTTTTTTCCTGCACTTCTTTATGCAGCTTGCTTCTGTATATATCTTAAATCTAGCCAAATCCATGGTTGAACAAAGCCTGGTTTTCTGACAAGGACCAGTTAGTGCTAATGTATTTATGTAGCTGAACACATTCAACTTTGAGAGGGCCACAAAAAGTCTCTTAAACAGCATTTCCCCAAAATGTTTGAGTTTGAATTCACTTGTTGACCTTGTGGAGGCTGATGGTCATTTTGGACTTAAAATATATGAAATTGCTTATTTAACTTCAGTTCATATAACTCCTCAAGCTCAACAACCAATTAAAGCTCATCAAAAATCCTACTTCCATTACTCACCTCCTGGCTGGGAATACTGTCAAGTCTCAGACCACTTAGTAAAATTGTCCATGGTAATTATAATGTCAAAAGGTTAAAGAAGATTAATTATTTTAAAGGACTTTTTTTTTTTCTAATGTATCTACCATATACATTGGCTGATAATGCATATGTTAGGGCATTTTGGAGCTTGTATGGTACTTCCTGATCCTAGGATTTATTGAAAAGACAAACTGTTTATCTATTAATTATCGTTTCAAATATAAAAATATATATTTCTTTCACCTTTTATTTAAGAAAAACCTGTAGTAACTATGAAGGACAAACATTCAAGATAAGCAGATTGACAGATTTGACCTTTGACTCCGCATCGACATTTAAGTCTCAGTCGTCCTACTTATTAACAAGCTATTTATTAACAAGCAATCTGTCACTAAACAGTTCCAGAGAGTTCATCTGTCATGATGATGATCTATGGTATGTTTACCTCAAAATCTCACCGCTGCGTATTTCTCCGGGGAACTTTCATGGAAGGAAGACGAGTTGCCCCGTGGCCAGTGCTCCTTTATGGGCTGTCATTGCCCTTGTAAGAAAGCGAACCGCTTCTTACTAGAGAGTAAGCTGGTAGCGATTCGTGCCATCTCAAACTCAGCATGGTTCTCACATGTTCAGCTTGGCCTCTCAGCTTTACCCTCATTCTGGAACTTTTTAATTAGTTTCCTGACATGTCCAAGCAGCTGTCTTCTGGAAGAATTTCAACTACCTACAGTTTTTCCCTCGACTGAGAGCATCTCAATGCAATTATGATTATTATAACAAATATTAACTATTTCTGAAGATTGTAAGTCTTGATCCAATCCCCATAATACTTTGTGGCAGTATAAATTTAAGCCAACTACATTTCTCTGGAAAACATTTCTTAGACTTTGTTTATATTCATTAATTTAAACAATTGTCTTCGAACACCATATAATAACACTAATGTTAACAGAGTCAATATCTGTTAATATCTGTTGTTCCACAATAATTTTTTTTAAAGATTTTATTTATTAATTTGAGAGACAGGGAGCATGAGAGCGCCAGAGAAGAGGCAAAGGGCAGAGGGAGAGAGAGAAGCAAACTCCTGGCTGAGCAGGGAGCCGGACAACTTGGGGCTCGATTCCAGGACCCTGAGATCATGACCTGAACCAAAAGGAGACACTTAACCGACTGAGCCACCGAGGCACCCCCACAATATTTTTTTTTAATATTTGATTTTATTTCCTTTAGTATTTAAAAAGTGCAGGCTATATAGAAAATAATGAAACAAAAGTACGTAACAAATTAAAACACTGAACTGGACTATGAAAAACAGTTATAGGGTTAATGTGGCTAATTACTGCTATTCCTATCATTTGCCTTCCATTCTTTTTCTGTTATGGTTTTGTGTTTATTCAGTAGAATGAGGTAAAAGGAAGCCATTCTCCTTTTTTTTTTTTTTTTTTTTCAGTATTAGAATCGGGTTTCATTATTCAGTTGGGAAAGATGTTAAATATTTTACTAAGCTGATAACATTAAGATTAAAAAAAGTAGCTTGGTTTATTGGGCATAATCTGCTAAAGAATAATAAGAAATAATTGTCCAAAAAGAAAATCAGAGCTCTTTAGGACCTCCCTTTCTCCTCATGGTATTGATGTTTGGGAAGGAGTAAAAGGCGTGCAATAGAGAAATAGAATGTGGATGTAGAAAAGGGAAGCACATATGAATGAGTAAATATTTGCCTGGACAAATTGCCAGGGAGAATGCAACTGAAACAGTTGTCGATTTATACATTCATGATATTGGAAGCTTATAAAACTGAAGTATAAGTAGACAAAATTTGTTCATTAGTATTTCAAGTAGAATTCTCCTTTCCCATTATTTAGCTCAGCACTGTTTACTAGAGTTCAGTCTTGTCTCAATAATACTCACTAATGTTTCCCTCTCTGCTGGCAGTCTACATAATAATGAAAACTAAAACTCCCATCTTTAACAGCCATTAGCAAAACCTATACTTCAAGTAAATTTGAGGAAAGAAGTAGAGATGCTTCCCCCACCACACACACAATTTATTGACTATATTTAGGACACTGACCTTCTTTTTGATTCTTAAATGACAGGACTGTTTCCTCTTCGCTTGGAATAATACCTTCTCAAACTGTGCAAAGCCGCCTCCTTCACATCAATCAGTTTCTGCAATGTATCTGAAGTCCCCGCTTCATCAATCTTTGTGCAATACCCTTTTTAAATTCTTCATTGTATATATTGTTATGCATATCTAACTTACTTGTTTGTTTACTTCTTTATTCACTGTTTCTCTCATGCAAGAATATAATCCCATAAGAACAGCAGTATTATCTATTTTCTACACTACTTTCCCTCTAGAACCTTCATACTTTCAACCAGGGTTTGGGTTACTCTATTACAGAAAGCCATATGACTGTTCATATATGTTACTGGAAAATAATTCTAGTATCTGTAATTAAGGCAAATTGCCAGTAGTTATGACAACTAAAATATGTTACAGGTAAATTCCAGTATTAATCCAATACACATATATCACAAAAAGTTGAAGGCATCTGCTCAAAATTTTGTTGTGATTTAATTTTCCTGAGGGTTGATGATTCATTATAAAATAATGTATTTTAAATTTGTTGGCCAATATTTCCTGCATCACTGAATAACATTTACGTAGGGCTCTTAAGTACCTTTCTTATAAAGAGGAGCTATAAGTAGGTAAGTAATTTCAGGAAAACTACAGTTGTTTGCATTTTTCTCTGCATGAAAAAAAAATCAATCAGTGAGCAATCATTCAGTGAAAAATGAGACAATTGACATATCTGGAGTTTAACAATAACCCAATTATCATTGCTTATGTTGCAATTCTTGTCAATTTGTTACAGAAATAATTGGTTTGTCCAGGGCATATCCTCATTATTAAGTATTCCAGTAATTGGCTGAGACAGTGCCAAAGAATCCATGAGAAACTATAATATGGGCAATAGGAAACAGGAGAAAATATTTAAGGTGAGATCTTGCATAATATTGTTTTTTAAAGATGTCTGAGTGACGACTTGGTAAGGCTACTTTTTCTTCTTCTTATTAATAGGTCTGGTAATGCTTACTACAAACATCCAACCTAGGAGTGGCGTGAACTCATGACCCATATATGTGGATCTGGGGCTAAAATTAGATGATTTTTATCCCATTCTAAAATTTGTTTTGAAAATATTATAAACCAGAGGTACTCCTCATTGCAGTACCTATCTTACAAATTTTGAATTCTTGAATCATTCTTTAAATGCTTTCATTTTGCATGTAAGTTCTTTGGTCGCTTACAGTTTACTTCAAGTGTCTGAGGATTTGTCACTTACCAGTCAAACAAGAAATTCAATTTTGTTTTTATTTAAGCCAAAAACTTCCATTTTGATAAACTATTCCACAAATGGAGACAAAAAGGACAGAAAGATATGTTCAAAATGGATTAAGGACCTAAATGTGAGACCTGAAACTAAAAATTTTAGACGAGAACACAGGCAGTAATGTCTCTGACATCAGCTGTAGTAACATTCTTCTAAATATGTCTCCTGAGGCAAGGGAAGCAAGCGCGAAAACAAACTGTTGGGACTACATCAAAATAAAAATCTTCTGCACAGTGAAGGAAACAACCAACAGAACTGAAAGATGACCTACTGAATGGGAGAAGATATTTGCAAATGACATTTCTGGTAAAGAGTTAGTACCCAAAATATACAAAAAGAAACATTTTTCAAAAAAAAAATCTCTTGTTTTAGTTCTTGAACTTTACTAAGAGTCTGACTGTGCTTCTTTGAATATTACTTGATCATTTTTACAGTCATAAAACAGCTACCATCCTATGTCCTGCCATGTCAGAGCCACATTCTCTCTTAGCTTTACCATGATTTGGAATCATTCTTTCTTGTTTTGCATATCTCTTTTTTTTCTTGTAACTCTTCTCCATATCATTATGCTCTTGCATCTTCTCTGTATCACTTTTGCAGAACACTAACAATGTGTAGTATGTAAACTTGATTCTTATGTTTTCAGTTGTCTATTGTTCTATAAAAATCTATCACAAAACTTAGTGACTTCTATTATGCTTATAAGTTTATCATTTGGGCAGGGCTCGGAAGGGTCAATTTCTCCCCACTCCACTGGCCTCAAGTGAGGGCTACAGTTTAATGACGGCTCTTTCACTCAATGTCTGTCAGTGAGCATTAGCTCTCAGTTGAGACCATAGCTGGCACTGTGACCAAAATACCTATGAATATCTTTTGCATGTGGCTGTTTGGCTCCCTCACAACATGGAACATGATGACTGGGTTCGAAGGCAAGTGACCATGTCCCATAAGAACCAGGCAGAGGCTGTTTTGCCTCTTATGACCCAGATTCAGACGTCATGCAGTGAGATTTCGACCACATTCTAATATTATACTGCTATATTGTTTGAATATGGCTACACTAGTCAAGTTGCTTCTGCCACTAGGATTTTTCATCCATGATTGTTTTTTTTTCATGTAATAATAAAAGAGTGTTCATTCTATCATAAAACATAAAGATGTCATTAAATACTAAGTGTATATTGTAGGTAGTAATTGTGTACTCAAACTATTTTACAAACATTTTTCTTGTATCTTTAAAAGACCTATTATTCTGTAAACCTAAAGCTACTAGCTCTAGCTAATAATGACTTTTTAAATGACAAATGTTTAATTTGAAAATTTACCAGAAATTTAATCTAGATGCTAGTGACATTTTAGTAAAATTTCTGCCCTTTTTGTCTGAACATGAGAAATAAAGTTGTTTTTACCTTTTTTAAAGATTATTTATTGGCAAATCTTACATAAGTAGTTCCTAAGTTTTACCGCACTCTAATCATGTTCAATTCTTTTTTTAAAAAAAATCTATGATAATTGCTTACTTGGCACTTCCTCTTACTTTGACTAATTTTATAGAAAAGTTCTGTCATAGTGTTTAGACACAAATTCCCAGTAATTCTATGGAATGAGAGACTTTATAACGCAGGAATTTGGGAATCACTTCTTTATCACTTGAGGTTTCATTTCTCTCTTGTTTCATATTAAACTGATATTCTATGTACTCTCACTTGATGTAAACCCTCTCTGTGAACTGAGTATCACAAATGGCATGAAATTAAATAAAATAAAGGAAATAACTATTTCATTATTCATGAACTCACTAAGCAAATATTTATTAAGAACTCATAGTGTGATAGAGAACTACTCTTTATTCAAAGGAATATTTAACTAAATCATCATCCTACAGCAAAAGTCAGATGTTAAAAAGAAAATAAAAGTAGAAAAAAGAAAAAAAGGATAAAATAAAGACAGAAAGCTTACAACAGAGTATTAATCATAAATTCCATACTGATTCATCTATTTTAACATACCATTTCAGAAGTAGGTTTGTTTCGAAAAAATTGTTTTTACTAGTCATTACTTTTTCCTATATTATTCTTTCTTGTAGCATGGAATAAATATGAGTTCTTGAAATACTGATGTAATTTTCTGAAAATATTAAAGTATATTAATAAAAATAGAGGGCTGAGTTTTAGCTTTCTTCCTATGACTTTTAAATTTAATAATTCCAATTGACTTGATGAAACACAAGTAAATCAGCTTAACTGAGTCTTGACTGTAATATGTATGTAAATGTTTTTTGCATTCAAATTGTGAAAAGATCAGAATTTGAAGTGGCCAGCATTGAATATTCTAATTCTCTGAGGGATTTCTTGGAATAAATAAAGCATGCCGTGAACTTCTGTAAACCATATTGGAAGTCCAGTGAACTGAGTGTTCTGCATCTCAAATGGGTAGATGGAAACAAAAACAAAAACAAAACAAAACTTGATTTTTTCTGTAAGCCATATGATGATATCAATCATTTCCCTATGATCAAAGCTGTATATATATTTGTTATATTTAGAATATTGAATATTATGATGTTGACCCTTTCCGATGCATATATGTCCTTAGCATATGATAACACTGGGATATTCTAAATATTGCTAATTTTTTGAGGTTTTGCTTTTTTTGTTTTTGGGGTTTTTTTGGTCTGTCACTGTAATTCACAAAGAGAATTAGCTGTTCTTTATGTCCACATGATGAACTGGGGAGGAAAAAAATATATGGTTGTTGCTATTTGAATACTACTATTAAAAGTGTTGGGAAAAGTGTGCCCCTCTTTCCTTTTTCAAATGGTTGATGTGCTTTATTTATTTTTTCAGTTGAAGTATAATTAATATACAGTGTTATATTAGTTTGGGGTGTACAATAAAATCATTCAATACCTCTATACATTACTTAGTGCTCATTATGATAAATGTACTCAATCCCCTTTATCTATTTCACCCATCCCCCCACCTACTTCCCCTCTGGTAACCAACAGTTTGTCCTCTGTATTTAAGAGTCTGGGTTTTTTGTTTGTCTCTTTTTTAATTTGTTTAGTTTCTCAATTCCACGTATGTAGGTAAAATCATATGGTATTTGTCTTTCTCTTGGACTTCAAAATGGACTCTTCTTATACTATGGTGGCAGAATAAATTGGTAAATAATTTCAATGGAGAAATCCATATCTACATCATTTAAATATATAAGTTTTTGATCTAAAAATCTATATTCCAATAAACAAATATTATTGAAAAAGATCACAGTGTTGCACATTTTTTTATGGAGAATACTCATGATAGTATTGTTTATATTTGAAAATATTAAATAGAAGATTGAATAAATAAATCCACAAAATGGGAAACTTGAAAGCCACATATTGGTTGTAGATTGATATATAATATATAATATGAAATTACTTAAAATATACTAACATATTAAAACTTATAACAAATAACAAGTAAATTAATACAATTATAATAATATAATTAATATTTAATGACAAAGGAAATATGCATGTGTTGTTGATAAACTGTTAAGTAGGGAGATGATTACAAAATATTATTTTGCTGTTTCAGAATGAGTAGAGATGTTTATTTATGAACTACTACTAATAAAGTGACACAGGTAGAAAAAAGACTTATGCAATATCTATCACAAAGTTAACAGCACTATCTATGTTTTCATGGGGACACAGATGCTTTTGTATTCTTCTTCTTTTACTTTTTGAATTTTCTATAACAAACTTATTAAGAATCAAACCAGTTGGGCGCCTGGGTGGCTCAGTTGGTTAAGCGACTGCCTTCGGCTCAGGTCATGATCCTGGAGTCCCTGGATCGAGGCCCGCATCGGGCTCCCTGCTCGGCAGGGAGTTTGCTTCTCCCTCTGACCCTCCCCTCTCTCATGTGCTCTCTCTCATTCTCTCTCATTCTCTCTCTCAAATAAATAAATAAAATCAAAAAAAAAAAAAAAGAATCAAACCAGTACATGTTCTTTGCACATGTTCTTTGCAAAAATGCTATGCCATTAACAAATTCTGGAGTGGAAATTAGCAGAAGGAAATTTATCTTCACCATGAACCTCAAATAGGTCATGATTTGTGTTAAATTCTCCAAACAACTGTTAAAGCTTGATTATTTTCTGGCTACTGCACACAGTATTCTCTATAGGTGAGATCCTGATGCAAGCTGAAATGTGTGGCTTATAAGGCTAAATAAATAAATAAATAAATTGGCCTGTGACATAAATCTTAGTGTTTGAAACGTAAAGTTTAACTTGCCCTCACAGTCTGTTTCCTGCTCACTGCCATAACCTCCACTACTTTGTGCTCCAAAACTAGAATGCCAGTAGTTGCAATTCTATTTCTGCTCTCAATACTTAGGGTACTGTGTTAAATTCCTTTAACATTTTTTTACCTGTTAGTTACTCATAAATAATATAGTGCCATTAGCACTACTTAAAATGTTTAAAAAGCGGTTAAGTCATTTTCCCAAGGTCACGTAGTAGATGTTGGAACCATTAATACAATGTGGGTGAAGGGAAAATGAGGAAAAGGAGGCTATGATGTTGAATTTAATGGTTTTAGGCATCTACATTGATAGCATCTGCTTTGGGGAATGAGACATGTTGACAGTTCAACATGTGTTTCTTGCTTTAATTTTGGAGATATACAGTAAAAAAATGCACTTACAGGATTAATAGTAAACAGTTGTGTACCTGCTTAAATGTGAGTAAAATATACCTAAATAAAAGAAAATCTAAAGAGAATAAAGAAAAAAACATGATATGCATATGAAGTCATTAAAAGTCTACATTTTAGAAAAATGAACATATTTTCTGAACCTCAGGCTCTAAAAATTGTCTTAAAACTATTTGTGCAGGGGCGCCTGGGTGGGTCAGATGGTTAAGCGTCTGCCTTCGGCTCGGGTCATGATCCGGGGGTCCTGGGATCGAGCCCCACATCGGGCTCCTGGCTCGGCGGGGAACCTGCTTCTGCCTCTCCCTCTGCCTCTCTCCCTGCTCATGCTCTCTCTCTCTGTGTATCTCTGTGTCTCAAATGAATAAACAAAATCTTTAAAAAAAAAAAAAAAAAAAAAAAAAACTATTTGTGCAGCTGGGGCACCTCGGTGGCTCAGTTGTTAAGCGTCTGCTGTCTGCTCAAGTCATGATCCCAGGGTCCTGGAATCGAGCCCCGCATTGGGCTCCCTGCTTGGCAGGAAGCCTGCTTCTCCCTCTCCCACTCCCCCTGCTTGTGTTCCTTCTCTCACTGTCTCTCTGTCAAAAAATAAATAAAATCTTAAAAAAAAAAAAAAAAATACTTATGCAATGCAATAATATGTCCAGGATTGAAACCCAAAAAAAAAAAAAAAAAAAAAAAAGAAAGAAAGAAAAAAAAAAAAAAAAAAAGGACATTCATGGAAAAACTGATGAAATCTGAGTAAAGTCTTGAGTTTAGTGAACAGTAATACGCTAATTTTAATTTCTCAGTTTTGACAAATGTACCGTAGTTATATACACGTTAACATGAGAAGAAATTGAGTGAAAGGTAATTGGGGACTCTCTGTATTAACTTTGTAAATTTCTGTAAATCTATAATTATCTTTTAAAAGTCTAATTTAAAAAAATGTATTTAGGGGGGCGCCTCGGTGGCTCAGTCCTTAAGCATCTGCCTTCGGCTCAGGTCGTGATCCCAGGGTACTGGGATCGAGCCCCACATCAGGCTCCCTGCTCCGCGGGAAGCCTGCTTCTCCCTCTGCCACTCCCCCTGCTTGTGTTCCTGCTCTCGCTGTGTCTCTCTCTTCAAATAAATAAATAAAATCTTTAAAAAATAAAAAAATAAAAAAATTTATTTAATTAACTCTTCATAAATCAGCAAACTCTGCCTTCATCTAATACCATATTGCCACAGATTATTCTATCTACCTATTTTAAAATTTGTCTTTATTTAGTATTTAATTTTCATATTTCATTGTGGTAAATTATATATACCATAAAACTTATTATTTTAACCACTTTTAAGTGTACAATTCAATGGCATCAAGTATATTCACACTGCTGTTCAATCATCACCACTATCCATCTCTTGAATTTTTTCATCATCCCAAACTGAAACCCTGTACCCATTAATATGTTCGGTTTTAATTTAATTTTAAAGATGGGAACTATGTCTAACTCACTCTGCCACCTCACTTTTGCCTAGGTAGATTCTTAGAATGCTTTTACAGTAATGTTTCTTTGTGGCAATGAGAGAAACTCCATTTAAATAAAGATAAAGAAACACCTAGAGTTCTGATTCAAAGAAAACAAAAGAGACTTCAATTCATCTTTGATTAAAAAATAATAATAAAATATAAATGGTCATTGTTATTTTCCCAAAAAGAGTGATTATTCTATATCAAGGAGTTATATGGTTATATTAAATTTATATGGTTGACTATCTTATACATACTATACCTGCCTAACATATCTTTGGGCTAATTTTTTTTTATTATTATTCATGTGTGTAGAAGCAATTTGTATTAGATTTGGAAAATATTGATTCTATTTGTTGGATCTGCCACAATTAGCCATGTGGCCCTCTAAAAGTCTATTGAATCTACTGAATTTCAGTTCCTTTAAATCTAAAATAAGGGAATAAAACTCAAATTCTAGGTGTATCTCCAAATATAAAACTATACAAATGACTCTTTATGACTTGTTATTTTTTTAAAGATTTTATTTATTTATTTGAGAGAAAGAGAGAGAGAGAGAAGAGAGCACAGCAGAGGAACTGGCAGAGGGAGAGGGAGAAGCAGACTCCCCGCTGAGCAGGAAGCCCATTGTAGGACTCGATCCCAGGACCCCAGGATCATGACCAGAGCTGAAGGCAGACACAACCAAGTGAGTAACCCGGGCGCCCCTCTTTATGACTAGTTATTAATTTATCTTGCTTTTCCCTATATTATCATAAATGAAAACTTTAAATATGCTGGGAATTTCAAAACATATTTGCAATTTTTTGACAATCCTCCACCAAAAGGTGTAATCTAATTCCCTTTTCCTTAAAAATGAATTGACTTTAATGATTCATTTCTAACAAATAGAATGTGGTCGAAATCTCACTGCATGATGTCTGAATCTGGGTCATAAGAGGCAAAACAGCCTCTGCCTGGTTCTTATGGGACATGGTCACTTGCCTTCGAACCCAGTCATCATGTTCCATGTTGTGAGGGAGCCAAACAGCCACATGCAAAAGATATTCATAGGTATTTTGGTCACAGTGCCAGCTATGGTCTCAACTGAGAGCTAATGCTCACTGACAGACATTGAGTGAAAGAGCCGTCATTAAACTGTAGCCCTCACTTGAGGCCAGTGGAGTGGGGAGAAATTGACCCTTCCGAGCCCTGCCCAAATGATAAACTTATAAGCATAATAGAAGTCACTAAGTTTTGTGATAGATTTTTATAGAACAATAGACAACTGAAAACATGAGTAAGAATCAAGTTTACATACTACACATTGTTAGTGTTCTGCAAAAGTGATACAGAGAAGATGCAAGAGCATAATGATATGGAGAAGAGTTATAAGAAAAAAAAAAGAGATATGCAAAACAAGAAAGAATGATTCCAAATCATGGTAAAGCTAAGAGAGAATGTGGCTCTGACATGGCAGGACATGGGATGGTAGCTGTTTTATCACTGTAAAAATGATCAAGTAACATTCAAAGAAACACAGTCAGACTCTTAGTAAAGTTCAAGAACTAAAACAAGAGATTTTTTTTTGAAAAATGTTTCTTTCTGTATATTTTGGATACTAACCCTTAATTATTTTATCTCTGAACTTAGATTTTGCATGTGAGGTTTGATGGGACAACTGAACACATACATGCATGGGCAGAGGAGATATGGCAATAGGCATGCCCACCTTCCTTGCCACTCCGTCACAGAGCTTGTGATGCTCCATAAGCATAGAATTCTGGTGGATCCATGATGTGTGGGAGTGCCTTCGGACTCAAAGCCAGCACAGGGCTCATGTGTGAGGTCTATGACTCAGTAACTTCTGGGTGCTAACAACCTCAAGAGGCCACACTTAGCCGTTCAGGCCAGAACTTGCTTCAAATGTAGAAGAGAATGTCCTTCTAAGACACATCAGTGAGCAAGGAATCCTATCATATCCTTTCTTTGTTACTTCCCCGAATTTGCTAAGCACTTACACTGAAAATTATGACATAGAAAGAAAGAGAACAATTGTCAGTTCCTTTTCCTTTCAGTCCTTGCTTACTCACCAGTAAGCTAAAGGTAGAAAGCTTTGGTAGAAAGTGTACAAATCAAGAAGTGAAATAAAATCAGGTGAGTTTACTTATGTGCTGGGAATGGCCAGCAATCCCTGTACCAACGGATGAAAGATGACTCCAAACTTTGCCGTCAAAGAGAGGAGAAGGCAAGGGGGTCAATGCTCAGAGAGGAAGACCCTTTGCTCTTCTTTACTCTTGCTTTTACTGGTCCTTCAGGATAACCACAAATCCTCATCACTGTTTCTCAAGCACGTGATGTGTGACTAGGGGTCTTACTGAAACTGAGAGGATTTACAGGAAAGATAAGATATGCTAATCTACCTGTTCTACTAAATGTAGCCTAAAGGACAATGCATACATCTCTTAGATCCCAGGGTGGCTGTTTGGGCTAAGGGAGCTTTGGGGGAAGGCAGCTCCCCTGTGCATTCCAATGCAGAGTGGTCACGCAGATCTCAGCATTCCAAGTCCACACCGTTCTCTGAAACCCTCCCTCACCCCCAGTGGCCTTTGTGTTAACATTTTAGCAAGCCAGGTATTATGGCTGATTTCATGTTCTACATTAACCCCAACTTATGGTGACAGTAGATAGCACATTTTTAAAACACTACAACAAGTTGAGAGTGAGAGACCACAGGAGGGAAAAATAGCTTTATACCTTAATACCTTGGAAAACACCTTATTTCTGTTTTTTGAGCAAGGACCCCATATTTATATGTTGCACTGAGTTTTGCAAATTATGTAGCCAGTCCTCTTCACAAAATGCTAGTTGTGGTGTCTGAAATAATATATTCCGTTCAAACTGATGGCTCTATGGAGTAGCAGGCCCATAAAGAAGATGTTGAGATGGAAAAAGTTATAAATACCAAGAATGAAGAAGAAGATATAAAGAACATAAGTTTTGTTATGAACAACAAAATGCCAAGAAATATGAGCAAAATCTGTAAAATCATAAGGATTATGGAGTATTGTATATAAGCAAGTTTAATAAATCTTAAGAAATGGATGGAATGTACCATTCTTGGAAGATGCAGAGATATAAATTGAGGACAAAATAAAAGTAAATTAATAAAAGTAAAATAATAAAGGCATGATAAAAATTTTTAAAATCAACAATTTACTTCAAATCTTAGAACTTACTTCCATCCACGCAGGCTGGGACTACCAAACCCCTTCTACAACAATCCTGTTTCATTGGTTCCTCTGTTAATCTATTCATATGACAGCATGGGGACTTTCTCATGACCAATGGACCAAGACATAAAAACTCCCACCTGACTTACATGGGCATTCAGGGTATGTCAGTGCTAGCCAAAAGTGAAGAGCTAAGACATACGGTATGAGCCAAGAATGACCGTGAAGGACAGTGGTGAGAGAAAATAAATCTCCTAAGTGGTGAGTTAAAATAGCTGTCATGAATATACATGAAATGTATATTCAACTGTACCATCATTCAAGAAGGGTGAAATCAAGTTGCGTACAGACAGTCCAGTGTTCCTCCAACTCCCATTACTGATAAAGTTTAACATTCTGCAGGTGGCAACAAAGAAGTATATAAAACCTAGCTCTCAAAATTCAAAACAGAGCAAAGAAATGTGGGTTTGGATCTGAAAAGCATTGCATTAATACCTGCTGCATTCCCCTCTTTTGGCACACAGTTTTATGCATTTTTCTACACATGTAGTTCCAGTTCAGGGAATCAGTATTGGTCTCTGGTGTTGACAAATAAGAGACTGAGCAGCAACATTAGTCATCTTGGAAAGGAGAAGTCCACATTTCTGAGTCCATGCATAATCTCCATTTTTGCCACCATGGGAAATTTGTTTTTGGGCTGACTGATATCCACAGAGCACATCATTTTTTCCCACCTGATTAGAGCCTCCTTTGCGGTGGATGCCCTTTGGTGCACATTTACATGGGATATAATATCTTCATAGTCTTTTCTAGTCTGAGAGGTTCATCCACATAGCTCTTCCCTAGAATTTGTTGTCACCAATCTTCTAACCCTATTCCTCCCAAGTCCTGAACATCCACCCAAACTGTTAGCAATTGCCAATGAACCTTCATAGATCTGTACTTCTGAACATCTCTCCCTTCAGGCAAAGTAAACCCCCAACATACTGCTTAAAGTTTTGCTCACTAGAGTATTTTATATATAAGACTATCCTCTCAGGTAAGAGCTATAGTGCAAAAAAATCTGCCCACTATTATAAAGAACATGAAGCAAACTTGTCTGTCTTGGCTTAGACTCTGATTTGGAATAATCATCATCTGTATCTATGGGTTTATGCATTAGAGTTTTGAATTGTATTTTTATTATTCAGGAGATTAGGAAACCAGAATGAAAGGTATTAATGAGAAAATATATCAGTTTACGGCAATACCACTGGACTTTTTATCACTACCAAACCCAAACATTTATTGAATGGACATGGCTTCTATCCAGATCAAATACTATTCCCACAGATTAAGCTCAGCTGAATATGAGTTCACCTGTCAAAATGACAATGAATGAGTTTCAAAAGGCAAAAAAGTCACAGTATTAGAATCCTCTCATTCTTCTTAACTTTAGATACTAGAAGAGTTAGATCTTAACTTAAATGTTTGGTATTACTAAAAACATAAAAGACTTAAGCGCATAAAATGGAGAGGTTCTAAAAAGTGAAAAAATAGTTTTGAAAAGAGAACCAACTCACAACTTCTATAAATAAAAATTGTTATTCATTCAAAATCAACAAGACCCTGAATGTATAAAATAAGAAACAAATTATACACACTGAAGAAAAAAATAATTAACATAATATAGATCTGAAAAATATTTGTAATACAGCATAGAGAAATTTTAAAAAAGAAAAATAAGGAACAAAGTTTGAGTCACTGAGGGGAGAACTAGGATTACACTATACTTTAAGAAGGTATTTCAGAAAAAGGAAATAGAGAATAGGAAAGAAATATAATTCAAACAGACTGTAATTTTAAGAATCGATAAAAGAAACATATCCTCAGTATGAAGAGTCATAATGAGTCCTGAACAAGGTGAAAATAAATGCATACCTGACATGTTGTATTGAAATCATACAACTCAACGGCAAAGACAATATTTAAAAGTTTTTAAACACCTCACCTTCCACCTCAGAGAGCTACAGTTCTGGCTCATGCACACACTGCTCTTGGGCTTCAATTCCCTCCTCACTTTTAGCACAAGAATGTCGCTACTTTCTTATAAACTGAACTATGTTTTTAGATGATGGAGGGTGCTTTAATATTTTATTCTGGTGTTCTAGGTACTGTCAGTAAAAACTTTTGAGATAACTCAAATCCAGCATATTGCCAAAAATGGAAGTCTACAATTTAACTTTGAATCCAGAGTTTTAATTACCTACTATCGATTGAAGATTTTATGATATATTTTTATAGTACTTAGTACTTACCTGTTACTAGATTTTTGTCACTCCCATTCCACTATTATGTAAACTTTTTAAGGGTAATGCATTTTGTCTCATTTTCATTGCTGTACCCTCAGCCCAGAGAAGAGTGGCTGACACATAATAGACACTTAATATGATTTTTTAATAACTGTATAATGAATAAATGAGTTCAGAAACTTCCTGTTAACCTAATAATTCCCACTCCCACTCCGAAATCATCATGAAATAATACTCTATAGTTTAGCTCCAACTCTTATATCTGTCCATTAAATACAAACTTTGAAACAAAGAATATTTTAATGTTCAACTGTACATCTTTCAGGTGTACAATTTAGTGATTCAACACTTCCATACATCACTCAGGGCTCATCTGAAGTGCATACCTTAATCCCCATCACCTATTTCACCCATTCCCCCACCCCCCTCCACTCTGGTAACCATCAGTGTGTTCTCTATAATTAAGAGTATTTTTCTTGGTTTGCCTCTTTCTCTTTTTCCCCCCTTATGCTTGTTTGTTTTGTTTCTTAAATTCCACATATGAGTGAAATCATATGAAGAATCTTTCCATTTTTATCCTCCTTGCTATATATCAACTATCCTGTAGGTAAATAGATAGATGTGCAATTTTGCCTTCAGATAATCCTTCCTTTGATATTAATGTTTCTAGAAGCCAAAATTCATGAAAATGGTTTCTTATATTCAGCTTTTTTATTCACAAAAATTTATCCCTTAAGCCTTAGTAAAATAGCATTATAATAATCTATTTAGAGAGATGATGGAGAAGACAAGTTATCTTATTAGTTTAATTACTCATTTCCCCAGGACAGACTTATATCCCACTGGGCCATTCTTCTGTTACACTTTCATTTCCCTTCTCAATTACTAATTATTTACATCTGCCAAAATCCATTTCCTTCATGTTCTTCAGAACTCTCCTCGTGTTCTAAGAATATAAATGTTGAATATGGTGGGGTAAAGTCAGTATGATCACAAAAAATGAGAACAATATTTAAAAAGACACAGTTTACTGTTCCCACAGGTGTCAGACAGGGGATCACCACATGCACGTGGTGCCATGGGGGAAGCACCAAATTTTGATCAGGTGGTGGAAGACAGAAGATGGGGAGAGGCTGAGCCAGAGTTTATTGGGATTTCCAAATGGAAAAGCAAGGCAGGGCAGAGTAAACAGTTTAGGACTGCCTAGTTTGAGTAATTCCTGTGGGTTTTGGGCTACATGGGTGACCTGTGGTTGCCTGGTATCTCTGGCCCAAAGATGACTTAGGAGGGGGGGAAATATTGGTTTCCTGTGTGAGAGTTAGTTAAGGAAGTGATTGGGGCTATAGACTCTGGGTTGGTTGGATTTCATATGAAAGCTCTGAGCCCTTTGCACTCTTTAAGAAATGGTTAGGCTTGGAAAGGGCAGTCTCTTCCCAGTCAGGAAGCATTTTAAGATGTCAAAACATCATAAAATACAGAATTTTAAAAAATGATTTATACACCTCAACTTAATTTCACTGTACTCTGCCAAAAAATATGAAAATCTCATTCTCTGAGCCAAGTTCATAAGTAGAAAAAGAAAAATGCAGATGATTATGCACAGCTTTTGAATTGGATTTTAATACAGGCTGCAATTCTGGACACTGTATGACAGAGATCAGTACTTTATTAATCAGAAAATAGGAAAGAATATGTGTATAGATATTCTATCTGAAGGCAGAGTTCTTATTGCTGGTATCTAATCTTAAGATTTGAATCAGATAAAATCTTTAATTGGTTCTGCCTGATTTAGGTCATAATTTAGTGCTAAATTAATTAATTCCCCCAGTAGTCATATTCCTGTAACAAAAAAAAAAAAAAAGATTAAGCAGAAAGTTCTCCAAATGGCACTACTCTCAACTTATAAGACATTTTGAATCCTTCATATCCAGGTGGCCGCCTCCCAATACTGCAACACACTGCCAAGTCTTGATGTGCAGACCAGCTCTCTCTCCTGCCTTTCACCTGTGTATCTAACTTTCTATTGAACATCTCATAACAACATGCTGAATAGCTAAATGACACGTTCAATGGGCTCACTATTTACCCTTTCCCCTTCCCCCAAATACAAAATACCTGATTCTCTTCCTATATTCAACATCTGTATTTCCATCCTCTTTACCACACTTTGCATGCTTCTGATTGCTGTTCCTATCCCTCCATGCATCTTATACTATGTCTTGATTTCTTTAACTCACTCTCATCTCTAATGTCCCTGCCTTAGCTCATGCTATCATTATCTCTCACCTAGTTTAACTGGGTCTCTGTCTCTAGTTTTCTTTTCCCTATTCTGCAGGGAGCGTGGTCTTAAAGTTAAAAGGGTATTCACCTACTTAACACACTTCACTCTCAGGTCCTGCAAGGTCCTTCTTGATCTGGATCTCATTTAACCATTTATCCCATATACTAAGCTCAAAAAATGCTGACCAGTGTTCAGACTATCAGAATGGCCATGCTCTGTCCAAATTCTTACCTGATACATTCTTTTTTTTTTTTAGGATTTTTTTTTTAATTTATTTGAGAGAGAGAGAGAGCACAAGCAAGGAGAGGGGCAGAGGGAGAAGCAGACTCCCCACTGAGCAGGGAGCCTGATACAGGGCTCGATCTCAGGGTCCTGGGATCATGACCTGAGCTTAAAATAAATGCTTAACCAAGTTAGCCACCCAGGCACCCCACACCTGATACATTCTGTATCTCAAGGGTTCTTCCTCTATCTCAAGGGTTCTTCCTCATTCCTCAGAAAGACAGGCCTGATTTTCATCACACCAAGATGAAGTCATATTCTTTTTCCTAAGTATTTTTATAGGTTTTTAGAATTAAGACTATGGTAGCCATTACCACAGTGCTTAATTGATTCTTTCATTTCAATGTAAGTTAATCAGTATCTTTTTTAGCAAGCAATCAACAAAATAACAATATAAATGTTATAATACACATTTATATAAATTTGTATCCTCTGCAACTTCTTATAACAATTTTTAAAAGGAACCATAAATATTTCTGAAGCTTCGAGGAGAACTGACTGGAAAATTGTTTCCAATTAAGGCATCACTTAAAAGAGGCTAATGATGAAAATGGCTGCCATCTTTTTGTAATATATATAACCTAATTATTATAAAATATTGGTTCCTTATTATAGATAGCAATTTAATGCCCCTCCCTTTGACAAGCAAGGTCTATGTTGCCTTCCCTTGAATCTTGTGAATATTTTGATAGAGTTGACAGAAGTGGCTATTTGTGACTTTTAAGTTTAGGTAATAAAGGGGCTTTTTCACTTAAATATTCATTCTTCGTTAAACAGTCATTAAATGAATATTCATTCAATCACTGTGGTCCTGAGTCTCAGTGTAAGACATCCAACTATCCAGAGGTTGTTATGCTGGGAGAAAACCCAACCTACATGGATAAGAGGCATTCTGAATGTCTGGCTCAAGAGAATTTGGTCTTCACGTCATACCATCCCATGCAAAAGATACGTGACTTAAAGTCTCTCCAGATGATTCCAGGCCCCAGGTGTTCCAGTGACCCTAATTATCTGACACTTTCAATCTTAGCACCCATTCATATGGAATAAAGACTAAATCTTTGAAGTCAGAATCCGTAAGCATAATGTAATACTTCTTTAATACCACTAATTTGGGGGGGTAACTTTATGTGCAGCAATAGAAAATTGAAGTGTGTGTGTATGTGTGCAGATAGATAACTATTTCTATATATATTTATATATTATAACATTTTTTATAGTGTTATACTTACATAAAATTTATTTATATATCTTTTTTATATACAGTAATAGAGTAATATTGATAGATGTAAAAGGGTTAGGTGATTTAGATCGCTGTCCTAGTTGCAAGCCAATCTTAGTTGTGAGGAAGTCACTTAACCCCTTAACATCAAGTTTTGCATTTTTGAAATAAGAAAAATGATGTTTCTGCAGAGTTCCTACAGTGCCAGCTTCAAATCATATAATATATGTAAAAGCCCTTTTTAAATGGAAAGACTGATTGAAAGAAACTCTCTTCTTTCAAAGCAAACATATAATTAAAAAAAAAGTCATGGTATGAGGCAGGTGTCACATTAGTGCCCATATAACAGTAATTCCAAAGATTTGCAGACTGAGAAATGTATATGATGTCATGGACTATGATTAGAGTCTGCCACTCAGATGCATGGCCAGGAACTGTAAGGCACTAACCAAATCTGTAAGTTTCTTGTGCTTAAGTTGAAACTAAGTTTAAGAACTAGAACTATTTGAATGTTTTATGGAAGTACTATTCAGAAATATAAACTCTCTGCTTTTTCCGATTTTTTTTTTTGAGAGAAAATCCTACATGCTTTCTACAAGGCTGTGCCTTCTCTAGTCTCTCATCTCATCTGCACAGCTCTAAAGGGAGTCTGAAATATCATTCTTTCCTATCTCAAAACAAAATCTTTTCTTGATCAAAACTCTTCAGAGTATAAGGATAGAGGGTAGACACCTCAATATCATAAAAGCCATCTATGAAAAACCCACAGTGAATATCATTCTCAATGGGGAAAAACTGAGAGCTTTCCCCCTAAGGTCAGGAACGCGGCAGGGATGTCCACTATCACCACTGCTATTCAACATAGTATTAGAAGTCCTAGCCACAGCAATCAGACAAGAAGAAGAAATAAAAGGCATCCAAATTGGCAAAGAAGAAGTCAAACTCTCACTCTTTGCAGATGATATGATACTTTATGTGGAAAACCCAAAAGACTCCACCCCAAAACTGCTAGAACTCATACAGGAATTCAGTAAAGTGGAGGGGGGTGGGGATGGGTTAGCCTGGTGATGGGTATTAAAGAGGGCATGTATCGAATGGAGCACTGGGTGTTATGTAAACAATGAATCATGGAATACTACATCAAAAACTAATGATATAATGTATAGGTGATTAACATAACATAATAAAATTAAAAAATAAAAATTAAAAAAAAAACATTAACAGCTTTTCCACTGATGCCTCCCTTGACCACCAAGACAATCCCACCGCTCCCAAGTTAGTCTTCCTACAGTCTTGTCTTAGTTAATAGAAAAGCCGCCCCCACCACCTTCCATTTACACAGGACCATACTCACAATCTCCCATGAATCTTTAATTTCTCTGATAAATCACAACTCACTTCTATTTCTTCAACAAATCTTACTGGTGCTACCTGGGAACATATCCGGGATCTGACCATTTGTCACTGACTCCATTAATACCATTTGGTATCATTTCATTCTTAAGTATGAATATATATGGTCATATTTATTCCACACTACTTAAATACATATATCCCACCTTAGGCAACATCCATTTCCTTTACTTGCTTTGTTTTTCTCCAGCTCACTTATAATTATCTAATATTCCATATTAAATCATCATTTGGTTTATTTTTTTCTCTCTAATCTCCATTAGAATGCATGTTCCATGAGGAGACTTATATCTTTTGTTCACTGCTATATCTACAGTGATTGTTATGAGAGTACTGGCACATTTGGTGCTCAACAAACATTTGATGAATAAGAAAATTTATTCTCTAGTGCTCAAAAATATGATATTATGTGACTTGTCTTTACTAAACATACATTGTCCCTCATAGCTGCATAGAAAATGTAGCATACTCCCAAATGATGAATCTAGCACTTGAGGGATCAAATTATATACTGGTGAGGAGAAACCTTCATTATCCTTCTCCTTCATTATCCTTACAAAGGGGGTGAACCACATAGCATTTATTTTCTAGCATACTTGAAGGTAAGATTAAAATGCTTTAAAAACATTCGATTTACATTCCTGAAAAAGGAACTATCAATCATATTTTCAATCTAACAATACATGCATGCACCTGCCAACAGACAAATACATTCATTAAGCCTATAGAGGGATGTATGCATGTGGAAACAATACTGCATTCACATCACTAAAAAAAGAAAGAATTTTTTTTTTTTGTACAAATGTGCCCACTGGTATTAGCACTGAATACTAATAATATATCAGTGCCCTGAAGTGACTAAATATATGCCAAAGTGTGCTTGCTCTTTCAATCATTTCAAATAATTTCAACAAATGCAAGTATTTCATAATTCATCTTTCATTCAGAGAGGTATTCTGCATAGTCTCCTTGGGGATTCATTTAGGACTAGCTTTTCCTTATTATACTTTGCACATAGCCTTTGGCTTATTGTGAGTTTTCATGGTTGATTTACTTTATATGAATGCCAGGATCATATACTTTCATTTCAATTCATTATTTCTGGCCTTAGCATGACCTTTTGGTTTTATTTTTATTGTCCTTTTCTCAATCATCAACAATACTGCTTTTATTGAAATAGTGCAGTCATGTTAGTAACTGGAAAAATAAGGTAATTGGGACTCATTTTAGTTTCAACATAAGTACTTTGAGCCAAAAATTTAGGGTACTTTTCAAAGCACTTGAGTGTCCAATGGTCATAGATAAAAATGAATATGTGAAATGACATAAATTGGAAGACAGAATTATAGACAGTATTATCTCTGACCTCTGTTTCCAATCAGAATAGAGGCCATCCTTGACTCTCTCTTAAATAACCAACTGTGTAATTGATACCATTTAGGTTCTCTGCGTCCCATTTTCCCAAAGCAGAAGATGACAATTCAACCTTTGAACATCCTTTTTATAAATATTTATATATAATAGTTAAATTGCTTTCAGATCTTGGTCAAAGGATTTATTGCTCTAAAAAATGGCTGAATTTATAGTTTTCACTCTTCTCGTTTCTCACTCTAAGGAATTAACAGAAAGGGGGCAGAGAAAGACACAAGAAATGAGGGAAAAAAGAAAAAGAGGAAGGGAAAACACAGTAATCTAAGAAAGCCATCTTAGTACAGTTTGAAAAGAGATATATTAACCAGGAGAGCTCAAAAATAAATGAACAAAATAAAATATACATTTAGATTAAAATAGAAATTTCACTGTGGTCAAAAATAATAGATGGTTAAAATGATACAAAGTTGGCTAAATCTCTAAAGTCTTGGGCATTTGCATAGACATCAGGCAAAGTCCTAAATGATGAATGAAAGCTATAAAATTTACCAAATGGAAATAAATTAATATTCTATGAAGTTATATTTTCAAATGTTATGAGTTGAAGAATTGATTTATTGTATGTACTTTGTAATGAATTCAAATCATAGAGCAAAGCAGAAACTTTAAGTCATGTATAAACAAATGAGAGTAAAATCCATCAATATCTGTAACAGGGACATTTGAATTAAAACTTTTTCTCCGAAGAGTACTCAATTAAGCAAGTTTCAATATATTAAGTCACAAGTATTCATTAAGCATCTAAAGTAAGTCCACAACTATGACAAGTGATAGGAATCTAGCAAATGAAAAGAATAAAGTGTGCTATAGCCCACATTCTTTCTTTTCTTTTCTTTTCTTTTTATTAACATATAACGTATTATTTGTTTCAGGGGTACAGGTCTGTGATTCATCAGTCTTACACAATTCACAGCACTCACCATAGAACATACCCTCTCCAATGTCTATCACCCAGCCACCCATCCTTCCCACCCCTTCCACTCCAGCAACCCTCAGTTTGTTTCCTAGGATTAAGAGTCTATTATGGTTTGTCTCCCTCTCTGGTTTCATCTTGTTTCATTTTTCCCTCCTTTCCCCTAAGATCCTCTGTCTTGTTTCTCAAATTCCTCATATTAGTGAGATCATATATTTGTCTTTCTCTGATTGACTTATTTCACTTAGCATAATACCCTCTAGTTCCAGCCATGTCGTTGCAAATGGCAAGATTTCATTTTTTTATTAGCCTACATTCTTTCAATGAAAGGAGAGAACTGTAAATACAATTTTTCAATAAAATGAGTCAACAAAAGTAATGGAAAGAACAATGGAGATGATGAACAAAATTGTGCATTTTGGAGGGGAACAGTTAACAAAATCTTCAGAAAAAGAACATACATGACTGAAAAGTTAAAGTTTAAGGCAGAGTCCATTATGCCATTTGAAGGGAAAGAAACATTCTAGTTGTAGAAAAACGTATGAATAGTAGATCCAGAAGAATTAAGATGTTTAGGAAAACATGTTTCCAAGTATGCTTTTATAAATAATATGTCAAATAAAATCTTTTTGACTGATTTTTATTATTTACTAAGAACAGACTCCTAAAATTTGAATACTGACTTAGAGGATAGTAAGCCTTATTAATTTTGTAAGGTTTATTAATATTGTACTTACTACTATTGATATTGCATATTGTTTTCCATGGCCCTTGAATTACAACCCTTTTTGTGCAACAATATTTACATGACACAATTTTTTGTTTGTTGAGCTTTCAAATTGCAAATAAAAAAATTGTTAACATAATTATTTTCCCTGTGTTCTTTGCCTATGGAAATTTGTAGAATTTTGTCCTTATCTTTTATGATTATTCATATATGTAGATTTGTGTTCTTTTTAAAATGTTTATTCCTTGGGATTCAGTGAGACTTTTAAATTAAGATCAACATGCTTCTGTTTAGAGAAACTTTAAAATTATTTCTTACATTATTACTTTTCCATCAGTTTCTCTATCTACTTCTAGGACTTCTTATATTTAGGTAATAGTTCTCTGTAATCTTGAATTCACTAACTCTTTTTTACTCTTTATTTACATCACACTCTCTTTTCTACAATCTATGAAATATTTTTTTCACTCAAATTTTTTGCTTTTGTATCATTATTATTGTCTTACATAGTTTTGGGGGCTATAATTAAGTTTCTTAAAAGTTGATTTTGTTAAAGTTCTTTCCTTTGAGTCCCATTAACTGCTGCTGTAAAAGCATCCTTCTTTGCTAATTTTCAACATGTTTTTTTTCCTCATTCCTTTATTGAATTTCTTTACTCTTGTTCATAGATATATTTCTTTAAATATCTTCAAATATCCATAGAAGTCAGGAGTTCTTGGTCAGTGACAAATTAGCTACATAGGAATGTATTACTTTCTGATCTTATTGACAAAATTGAAAGTTCAATAAATTACTACCTATCTGACAAGGCTGGAGTAGAAAAACCTCTATTTCTAGATTCCTCAGTGCAAAGCTAGTGTGCTCTACCATTGTAAGACAGGGAGAAATTGGGTCATCCAATGAAGTTTCCTGTGATCTTCCTGCACTGATAAGATTTAAAACCACTGTATCATATGACCTCACTGATATGAGGAATTCTTAATCTCAGGAAACAAACTGAGGGTTGCTGGAGTGGTAGGGGTGGGAGGGATGGGGTGGCAGAGTGATAGACATCAGGGAGGGTATGTGCTATGGTGAGTGCTGTGAGTTGTGCAAGACTGTTGAATCACAGATCTGTACCTCTGAAACAAATAATACAATATATACTAGAAGAAGAAGAAGAAGAAGAAGAAGAAGAAGAAGAAGAAGAAGAAGAAGAAGAAGAAG